>NC_046661.1:60057868-60058925 GCF_010883055.1 Belonocnema kinseyi
TATAATCGTAAAACCTTCTGATAGATGCCTACCTTCGACTTTTAAAAAAAGGAGATATTAGATAAGTTGTCAATAGTCTCGAACACGAAGTTCTTTCTGTTTAAACTTACTCGCTTGTAGATGCGTTGTATATCCTCCATTACTTGGTTGATATAAAATTCTCCTTTGGGCAGGAACCGGTTTTTACGCATGTGTCTGTATGTATGTCTGTATGCCTGTCTGTATGGCTGTCTGTGAACACGATAACTTTTGAAAAAATTGATCTATTAGATTGGCCTTTGGTACACTTTTTTAGCGTCCTAAAATAAAGGTCAAGTTCGTTAGCCAGTCATTTTAGATACAAATTCAAATTGTGGGTACATTTTGAAAATTTTTGGGACCATTTTTTTCAAAATTTAAAAATTATATGTACGGTTATTCATAGCATTCAAAAGGTGAATAAATTTATCCTTATGACTTTTTTCATAAAATCCGAAATTACCAGAGTTATAACATTTACAAAATTCCAAGAAACACACGAAAATGAAAATTTTATGCTAAATAACGCACGATATGAAAAAAAGTCAGGAGAAGAAAAATATTGCTATTTAAATGCCCTACAAGATTATCATAACAACTTTTTGATTTTTTTTTAAAAATCCAAAATTCCAATTTTTACAATATACAAAATAATGAAAAATATAAAAAGTCAATTTTTCGGCCAAATTGTCCAAAATACGGTAAAAGATAACACAACAAAAATTGTGCATTTAAAAAAGATCTCCAAATTTGTTATTAACCACTTTTTGATAGGATGCGTAGTTTTGGCTTTTATCATGAAAAACATCATGAACAGTAAAAAAAAATCTGCCCGCTGCGTGGGCAGATTGTTAACACAACTTTTGTGTTTTAATTTCTTTTTCATCGCGTGTGTTGTGTTTCAAAAAATTAAATATATTATGTTTTTAATGCTATTTTTTACGATTAAAACTGAAAACAGAACTATCGAAAAATATATATGTATATAAATATGCACCCCCTCCCCCCAAATATATATATATATATATATATATATATG
>NC_046661.1:60059025-60061289 GCF_010883055.1 Belonocnema kinseyi
GAGTTAAAAAACGGTAAGGCTGCTCAGTAGACCGTATGTGCAAAGCCTAAATCATAAAAAATATTAGAAATGATCAAATTCAGTTTCGCAACGACTGGCAGCCGAAACCCTCGTGTGTCTCAAGAACACGAAGCAATCCAAGGATGACAGCTTTCTGCATCCATTTCGCCAGTGCCGTTATAGCTTTAAAGTTACGAACCAGTGATAGCCTCGCACCTCCGAGAGCACCCATCATAAGGACAATTACTTTAACCGAATATGTAGTCGGCTGGAGCCAAGAAGTCGATCACGAAAATAGTTTGTTTCTCGAAGACTTGGGGAACTATTTCGACCCTCCAGTGTGCAGCGGAGACGGCTGTGCAAAAATTGCAGTTTCAGCAAATTTCGCCCTTCTCGATTTAAAAAATTGACTATATCTTCCTCGGAGCGTTATGTAGGGCAGGTTCGCCGTCAACACCGTAAGAGCGACAAAGATGTTAATAAAGCAATCTTAGAGCCGCATTATGTCTGTAGAGATACGTAGTCCCCGCGTGGATGTGACATCTAGATAGTATGTATTGTAGATATACAGCGTGTGCATAACATGCTCTACACCTATTGCTAGAAACTTCTTGACATAAAATTCGGTCACGGTATACTAAGGTGAAAAAAACACCATCCTAGAACGAGAAAATAAAACCGTGTGTATCTAAATCAAGTACTTATTATCTGAATCATCTCTTGGTACCCGACCATTTTTAGGAGAGGATTTCTGTCATGTGCAAGAAGCTGTATTTAGATAAATTTGGTTATGAAAAACATGGAGATCCAGAAGTCCGCGTCCACCTTGACGGCGTGAGATGTATAATCGCGGAACAGACGAATGGATATACAAGGTTACATGCACGTTATTCGTCCATTGAACCACCCCAAACGAGTAAAGTAGCACCGAGACGGCAAGAATGTTAACCGCAAAATACCTTATTCAATGCCGACAGATTTGATGACCAGATCTTCAGAAGAACATGCTTGTATCTGCTTCGGAGAGACTCCTTCACTGATGTTACATCCTGAATGCACACTTTTTCAATCCAAAGTTCATAATAATCTCTCCTGTATACTCCTTGACCATATTCAAAGCACTCTGAGGTTTGCGTTTACCAAAATCATAGATCTTTAGGTCGTCCATATAAAATAAATGAGTGACCTTATCTTCAAGATGAATAGTGTCGCTACATAGGTATACAGAAAAATTTTCTAGTGAGAGAGATTGAGGCAGAATTGTGATGCAAAAAAGCAGAGGCATCATGGTGTCGCCGTCAGACGCTTCTCTGGAAGGTGACGTTGTTCCTTGTCATACGATATTTTCCGAATGAGATAGTAAATCTAGTTTTCCAAAAGGGCATCAATCTATCTACGCATCTCACTATGTGTGGATGAACCTTTCAGCTTATCAACACAGATGATAGTCTATGAGAGGTTGAATCGACAGCTTTCCGGTAATCAATCCATAACATTGACAGGACGCGCTGATGGGATACTGCATCTTTGCAGACGCACATGCAATTAGCTGGTTCTTTCGGCATCCTCATACACCTTTTTTCGAGCCGCGTTGTTCGTACGTTATCAGCGATTGAAGAGATGGTCCAAGTCAAGCACTCAGAAGGGGGGAAGAGCTCCGAAATCCAGCCCCTCCACTTACGGCTATAACTTTTCGCTCCGCGTTCAGCGAGTCAGACGTGCTCATGAGTCACACGGAAACAGCACAGAAAGATGTTCAAAAAGCGAAAGTTCAAAACTGAAGCTTCTGGTCCAGTAATAAAATACAGTTTTTTTTCGTATTTTTTCCGTCAAATTGAATGGAGCAATCAGTTTTTAAGATATTTTACAATTTAAACAAATTATCAATATTTAATGAAAAATTGATTGTTGCAAATGTCACTTTTCGAGTTTTTTCCATTTTGAAGCATGTTCTCCAATAGGGATTATATATTTTTTTCATTTCATCAGAAACTATATGTCAAAACAAAAAGTTAAGCCCTGAAAGAACTCTGTACAATAGTTTTCTGAAGGACAAATTTCATTTGAAAAAAAAAAGTTTTTCGAACCGGAACAAATAATTATCTCGGAAACCAATTGAACAAGTTTATCAAGATAATTGGTACATTTTGTGAATATCGACTAAAACTAACGCCTTAAAGGTACGGATCTCTTAAAAACCAACAATTCGTATTTTTAAAAATTGTGTAACTATTTCAATTTTGGCCTCATTAAAAAGTTTCATC
>NC_046661.1:60061389-60064563 GCF_010883055.1 Belonocnema kinseyi
TACCGGATAGAAAATGACATTTACTTGAATTCAAAACGTTGTACATTTGATCATATTTGAAATCATTTCAATCTATTTCAATGGACTTCTTCTTGGTTCCCGGAAGCTGGATTTGCAACATTTTCATATCGACATGGGCACCATGCCATAATTTAGTGCTAAACATGTACTAATGCGATATAAATTGTGATATATATATATATATATTCCGGGAACCAAGAAGAAGTCCATTGAAATAGATTGAAATGATTTCAAATATGATCAAATGTACAACGTTTTGAATTCAAGTAAATGTCATTTTCTACCCGGTAAGTTTTGTAACGATAAATTTACGGTTTACTTATTTTGCCCTCCTCATGTCCTACATCTGAAATATCGAAAAATCTCAAGGGAAGCGAAAGCTAAAAAAGTTTGTTTGGCGCCAGGTGCGCATGCGCCAACCAGATTATGCAAAAATTACTAGCCCAGGCTAGATTCAGCCCTCTGATGAGTGATGGTAGAGGGGGTTTTTGACATGAAGCGTAATTTGTCTTTAATAGTAAAAAACAAGATTAAACATAAAGAATCTATGTATAAACAAGGCAAAAAGAATCAGTATGTTTTAATTTCCATGCATATTATTATTTGTAATGTTATCAATTTATTGGAATGTCACATGTTTTAGCTTAGCTAAGAATATAATTTAATGCAAAATAAGAAAAGAATATTAAAGTAATCACGAGAAATACAATTTGCACTTTATTTTGGAATGTCTTAATAAGCAATCCCAGGCAGAGTTACATAAAAATTTATTATATTTAATATAAAAGTGTTGAGCATAATAAAGAAAAGTTTTTTTTTGGAAAAACTGGAGTTGTTTTTCAAGAATAGAACAAAATATAAGAAAAGTAACTTTTCTCATCACCCGGAGTCGAAATTTAGGCCTTACTTTGAAGCCCTATCTCCTACCTTCGTAGGGGCTGGAATCTGTAAAGTAGGTTCTAAATAAGCCGAAATCGGCCGTTTTTCGCGTTTAGCGTCAAAGTAGGGTCTGTATTTAAGATAAATTAGACCCTCTTTAAAAGCTCAAACTACTACGGTAGGACTTGTGCCATCAAATCATTCTCTCTGTAATCTCTCACCAATATGGATAAATATAAACAAGTTTTGTTATTTATCAGAAAAAAAATAATATCAGTGATATACATGTGAAGGATATTCGCAGTTATTTTTTTATACATATTGTTAATAGAATTTGTTAATTATGAATCTAAAGCATAGTGCACTGAAATATCCACAAGTACTAAGAAACGAACTCGAGATCGCACGCACACACTGAGTATTTACTAACCGATTCAGCTATAACGGAATGCGTTAGAATGTCTTCTATAAAAATCATTGGCACTTGTTCAATAGTTCAAGGTCCAAAATATTTTTAAATCCAAGACAATTAATTGAATAATTACTTTTTTTAAATTTTTCAGTGTCGTTAAATATTTGAAACGATTTTTAAAGAGTTCAATAAACATTCATAGCAAATAAAACTGTTCAAAATTATACCGAAATCAATACCATCTTGATATGCAACAAAAATGATATCGAATTCAAGAACATTTTGATCCGTCGGAGTGAATGATCGACTTTGAGATCATAATGATCTGATTCGGGATCATGTATGAACTCAAACCAAGATGTCTGACGTTCTTAGAGTGTAGTTGTGTCTTCCTAAATCAATTGGTAGACACGTTAATCCTCTAAAAAAATGTTTAAGAAACTCTCAGTCATTAGTGTTTAGTAACAAAAATGACAAAACCATTGGAAAAGTGGTACTATTTCTTGGAAAAAAATAAATTTTTTCCACAATATCATGTTGCAAATAAATTAAGCGTAATATTGTAAGAAAAATTTAATGACAATTTGTTAATATAATTATAATTATTAAATATATATTTCAATATATTGTTCAACTTTTTTATTTCATACATAGTATTTTTTGCTAACGATAGAAAATATTTTATTCTTATAATTTCTTGTGTTTCTCAATCACCTACGTCACTGTTTAATTCACAAACTTGATTGATTGATTTATTGCATCCATTGTATACTTTTACAAGCTTTTACAATTTTTTTGTGTCCACCTCAGTGACGATACCCAACAATTTACATGAATTCCCCTTTCAATTTTACATGGAATATATTAACACTTTAAATCTAACTGAATACATTAGGCGAATACATTGCAGTTAATTCATTTCCTTACATATTTATATCCTTGATTCTACATACTATATCACAAATTGTCCATCTTCCAAACTCATTCTTCCTCTCATTCACTCTGTCGCGCTCTCTCTGACCTCCCCTCTGATACTTCTATTGCTTTCTTTTGGAACTCTCTGGCAAATCGGCAGAGGACAGGGTTCGGTTTTCCTCTAAATGTTTCGATGACCAATTCTTCTAACTCCCGATCTCTCTTTCTGTTCTTCCATTTATCAACACCGTCAATGCATTTTTTATCCAGTTTTCCATCTAGCCCTTGACAAACCCATATGTGCGTCAGGTTCTCTTCTACTTCTCCACAAATTCTACACGCAATATCCTTGTATCCCTTATTCCCTGCCTTTTCTACGTTCCCACATCTTAACTTTGCCCATTGCTCCTTTTCCTCTGGACTTGTCCCTTTTTCATCCTAATAATTTTCTCTCCCCAAGCTGGTCTTCCATTTTCTGTATCCACTACAGTAATTGGAACTATCTATTTTTGTCCAGTGCAACTGCATTTCCTGCTCTATTCTTCTTTCTACTCCCTTAATCATGTTATCGTTAATCTCATTGACACGACTCCCTTCAAATACCCAATCCAGCGTTTCTCCATCCCCTACAATTCTGCATGATTTCTGTAATCCTTTACCCCATGCCGACGGATTCCCATTCTTGATTCCCCTCATTTCTTCCTTTAGACATATTTTTGGCCATCTCTCCTCTCTCATTCCCAAAATTTCTACTATATATTTCGAAGCCCTCATTCTTGCTTCTATCTCTAGGCTTAATCTGCCTGACTCCATTCTCCAAATGTACCCAGGAGTTATCCTATCTATTCCCATTGCCATCTTGACTAACCTTCCCTGCATTTTCTCCAATTCTTCCCTTCTTTCCCACCCACAAATTTCTACTCCGTATAGCCCCCCCCCCGCGTTAT
>NC_046661.1:60064593-60086193 GCF_010883055.1 Belonocnema kinseyi
CTGCGTTCGTGGCTGTTTGCGCTTTTCCAGTCATTTTACTTATATGAGTTTTATAAGCCCCTCCAGTTGAAAACCAGAATCCCAAATATTTGAAGTTATCGACCACTTATACTTCTTTTCCCTTAATTGTCCAATGTTCTTCCTTTTTTTCCTTCCCCCCTTCCTTAGAATCATTATTTTAGTCTTCTTTACATTTATCTCTAGCTTATTTCTTTTTACATATTTTTCCAAACTTCTAATCATTTCTGCTAAACCTTCTGCTATGCCTGCCACTAATGCCAAATCATCCGCAAATTTTAACCCGAAAATTTTCTCATTTCCCATCACCGTCCCTCCAATATTTCTTCTTTCCCAATTCTCTTCGATGTCATTCACAAAAATGTTGGATAGTGTTGGACTGAGAGGGCACTCTTGTCTAACCCCTCTTGTTGTAGAGAAGCTCTCTGTTATTCCCTGACCAGTTATTACCTCATTAACTGTTTTCGCGTATATCTCCTCTAACATTCGTAACATTCGGCCTCTAATCCCAATTTTCTTCAGTTTTCCGATGAGAATATTTCTGTCTACTGTATCGAAAGCTTTCTGAAAGTCAACGAAAATCCCATACAGCTTTCCTCCTACTTTCTTAAGTTTATTATTTATTATAGAATTTAGCACGAATACGTGATCTCTCGTTGACCTTTCTTCCCTGAATCCTGCTTGGCTTTCTCTTATTAATCCCTTCTTTTCCAGCCAAGCTCTCAATCTTCTATCCATGATGGTTGTTAATATTTTATATCCTATCTCTAATAGAGAAACTCCTCTGTAATTTCCTGTATCCTCTTCTTCCCCTCCCTTATGTATGGGATATATTCCAGCTTTTCCCCACCCATTTCCAATTTTTCCTTCCTTTCAAAACCCATTCAGTATTTCGTGCATCCCTATTAACCAAACTGCCGGTAATCCTTTTATAAACTCTGCCGTCAATCCGTCTTCCCCTGCTGCTTTTCCCCTTTTCAAATTTTTTATTACTTTCGCTAATTCCTCGCTGGAGATATCCTCCTTTAAATCCTCCTCATCCTTATCCAACTTCATTCTTTCTCCCTCCTGCGTTCTTGTTGGCTCACCCCCTCCACTTGCGGTTTATCCTTCCCCTCTTCGATCTCTTCCTCGCTCCCTCCTAGTAGTTGCTGAAAATTTTTTTCCATTTCTTCCCAATTTTCCCTCCCTTTCTCTTCCCTCTCCTACTCGGTCTAAACTCACCTATTGCTTTCCAGAACTGCCCCATATTCATACTATCTCTAATTTTTGCCTATTTATTTTCCTTTTCTTCTTTTCTTCTCTTGGCAATAAGCTTCTTTAGGTTCTTACGTTCTTTCCGCCATTCCTCTCTTTCTTTAAGCCCTTTCCACTTCATAAATTTCTTAAAAATCCCCCAAACCTGTTTCTTTAACTGCCGTATCTCATCTTCGGCCCTATTCCCTTCCTTGTTTCCCCTACCTGAATTATTGTTCCCAACTCTGTATTTTTTCGTCATTCCTACCATCTCAGATGCTTTCTTAATGTTTACTTATCATTGTTCTTATGTAACTTATCATTTGTTCTTTAAACTGTTCCGCCTTTTCGTCCTCCCATATTAATTTTTCAACAAATTTCGTGCTCTCCCTCCGTTTGTTTTTCCCCTTCCTCTCTCTCCTATAAGGTTCCCTTACATCCCCACTCATTTTAAACGTTATTGGTAGATAGTCGGACTCCGTACGTACTATTATCTCCATTTCTTTGACATTTCCTTCTCCTTCTGCTTCCGCTTCTATTATATAGTCTATTACCAAACCTCCGTCCTCCCTAACGTGCGTCAATTCCCCTTTTTCATTTCCCCTTACTCTCCCATTTAGTACTCTTAATCCTTGTTCTTCACAGAATTTCAAAAGCTTTTTACCCTCATTATTTACCGTACTATCCTCGGTCCTCCTCTCTTTACAGTAACTTCTCGCCGGGTCGTTTACATCAAATTCTCCTACTCCTTTTTCAGATCCTATTCTTGCGTTCCAATCCCCTATTATAATTACCCGCTCCCCTTTAGCCTACAAGTTCCCTACTACTTTTTTTAATTCATTACAAATTTTTCCACAGCCCTCGTTGTTGTATAATGTTACAATATTATTTCTTATCCCTTTACCCCCTAAAAAATGTCCACTTATATTCAAGCCATGTGCCCATTCGCTTATTTCAATTTTCTCACTCATACTCTTTCTTATTCCTACTAATTGGCTCCCCTTCGCCCTACCTTTCTTTTTTATTCTTACCGCCTCCTTAGTCTTCCACACGTAGTCTCTGTCCAGTTTTTCGATGAAGTCTTTTTCTTTGCCTGCCTCTATCCTTGTCTCCAAAATTATTATTATGTCGAATTTCTCCAAAAAATTCCAAGCACCTTTCATTTTCCTTCTTCCTGCAATGTACCACATAACTTCTCTAATGGCTCCTTCGTCTTCCTCGAAAAAACCAAGTTTCTATCTCCTCCTTTTCTTCATTCCACACAAATTCGGTATTTTCTATTCTACATCGCATGTAGCTTTTACTAGCTTCTAGCCCCCTATCCCTGGCCTCTCTGATCTGACTTTTGATCCAATCCTGGATCTGCTTTTCCCTTTCTGTAAAATCATCTTCCACCTTGATCCTGGTTTCCCTCAATTAATGCTTATTAGCTATAAGGTTCCTCTTGTCCCAAGTCTTAAGTTATATTAAAGTTCCTCCTGCAATGCCCTTCGTTTTCTGAATCAGCATTCTTACTCTTGTGATATCTTCGATGGTGCTGCTGATCGCCTTGTCCAGGAGTTTTCCTCGAGGCCTGAAGCCTCTCAGTATGACCCAGTTCTTTCTTTTCCTCCTTTCTTCCTTTTCATAAATCAGCTCCCCATCTCGAACAAAATCGGGCTTTTGTTTATTCCCGACCCCATCAGTCTTTCTTCTATTTGAAATTTCCTCACTCTGCTCTCCCTCATTATTCCCCTTCTATTGCCCCACTTGTGCGGATATATCCCTTGTTTCCCTCTGACTCACACTTTTTCCTCACTTCCGTCGGTTGACCCATCTTTTCTGGCACTTGCACTAACTTTTCGCTTGTATGCTTTTCCGAATTCCCGTCACTCCCCTTTTCCCCGTTTTTTTTGTTGGCACTCTGCTTTCTTTCCGCTACTGGTAAGCGAACTAACACCTCTCTTTTTTTGAAAGGGTCCTGCTCGTTTGGATCCTAATTGCCAAGTCTTTTTTCGGTCGCTCCTTGACTTCTTTTTATCCCCTAGATGCGCTTCTTTTTCCTCTTGATCGGGTCCTGCATTTTCATTTTCCTGTTCCCACAGCTCTACATCGCCGTTGTTCTTGTTAGCTGCTATTACTCCTGATGTAACATTTTGCGGTTCTGCCATATTCGATTCAAAAATTTCCCGCGGGACAACTTCCGTTTTGTGTTACGCGGACTGCACTCTGCTGTTCCCTGCTGGGCCCCCCCGGCACTTGCTATTTGTCTAAGACAATTTGCTTCCTAACCTCTACAACACACTGGATGCCCGAATACTTCCGAAGACTTTCCAAGCTTTTCACTGCGTTCCCATTTGAGATAACACTCACGAGTACACTTTCCCTCACTGCCTACCAGTAATTTCGGTAACTGGTTCTGCCCGATCCCAAATTGCTGTTTTTTGGTTAATTTCACTCCGCTTGTCCCGTCACGTGCTCTCCGATACCCGCCCAAACGGGAAGTCATCCACAAACTTTAATTAATTATTGATAAAAATGCTTATAATTATTTATTAATCGACAATATTTAGTAATTTTTCATGATAAATATCATTCTTATATAAATTTTCAGCATTTTCAGTTAAGAGAAAATATTCGTTTGTGATTAAGCATTGCAAAGAAGTATTGATTTATATATAAATAACTAATGACAATTAGGTTAAATCTTAAATTACATATTTTTGTTAATTAAGTGTGCATTCAGTGACTAAGATGACCAATGACTTCAATTAACTTAAGTAAAAAACAATTTTTACTTTATTTTCCTGAAGCTTGAACATTGTAGGCTCAAAACATTTTTAAGAGGAAACCGTTGAGACTCTTAATTTATCAATAAACACTCATCCAGATCAACCAGTTTCATATTAAATAAGGTAATCGCTAGTAACTTAAAAATTGTGGATTTTAGGGGAGGGTGTATTTATAAAGAATACATTGTTAATAAGGCCATAAATAAATAATGGCTCGTCGTACGAGAAAATATAAAGTAAAATATAAAGCGAGAAGTTCAATCATGTAGCAAGGATTAATATAACAAATTGAAGTCAGTTCTGGTAATTGATGATCATTATTTATATCAATTGTTATAAAAAATTTAGCTACAGAAATTATGAATAACAAATTATGTTTATAATGCTACATAAAGCTTTCGCAATAATTTGAAGCAACATTATGACACTGGTTGCTCTGGACGATTGTTTATTGATAAATGAAGAGTCTAAACGGTTTTCTCTTAAAAATAACAACTTTTTAAGAACAATTTAAGGAGAGAAGTTTTTATTCGATCGGAAGATTTCTTTTTCTTTTTAAGAGATCTATCTTTGATGTAGATAATGTACAAGTTTTAAAATTTTCTGAATAATAAATTTCGAGTTAACACTGTGAAAATATGGCAATGTTGTGTTAAGGATTTAAATTTATCTCTTATTAAACGATATAAAAACACTAAGCGGGTAACGAGGATTATTTGTATAAGCTCTACGCATGTGCGTGAACGGCGTCAAAAAGCGTGTAAAAGGGACAAAGGACGAGCGGAGGCAGTCGATCGATAGAATCTGACGGGAACGAACGTTTTGAGCGAAGACGAGCGATGAGAGCGTTACACGTGCGATCTACTTGCGTTCCGGTCGATTACGGATTCTTTAAACTCGTACTATTGTTTTCTCATAGAAATCCTTTCGAGAAATGTTAACTGATTATTCAAATAAACTATACTTTCATATTGTTATAAAGTGATCTGTTATTATAAATAATAGAGAGTTCATCGAATCCCATCGACTCTAATTATCTCTAAAATTTTACTCTAACAGTTGTTTAAAAAAATCATTTCTTGATAACGCTTTACATTGCAAACGGTTCATCGTACGAAAAAATGCAAGAAACAAAAACGTTTTATTTTTGCTCAGCCATATTAAACATTTTTTGTCTAAAAGTAATGAAATTCTTAAAAAAAATTTTTAAACGAAAATTGACGCACATTTCGAAAACATACTCAAGAGATTCGTAAACATTGGCCTGTTTTTTACATTTTGAGAAAGAGTAATCTCAGGGACCTATTAGTGTATACAAAAGTTTTAGTGGCTACCGGAGCATAAGTAATAAAACATACTCTATATTTCAGACCTCACTGAAGTTTGCAACGCTAAGAAAAAATGAATTTACACAAAATTTATTTTGCGCGAGACCTAAAATTTAAAAGTTCTAAATGGATCTATTTGATAATCGAAGGTACGCGCAAAACTTTCACCCCCCCCCCCCCCCCCCCCCCCCCCCCCCCCCCCCCCCCCCCCCCCCCCCCCGTAGCGCCTTTGGAACACACCCCAATCCTACCCCTAAAAATCTAAAAAATCATACAAAATGACAAAACTTCTATACCCAAAATGTTAGTGTTGATTATAACATTTAGTGTTTCAGTTGATGTCCAAAGATACTAAAAAAAATTGATTACCTTATTTCTTCCGGAATCTGAGATAATAAAAATGGTAAAAAAATTCCCTAAATTCCATACCAAAAATATTATGGCCTCATAATTTCCACAAATGTTGTACATTACACCGTTGCTAATT
The DNA here is from genome assembly GCF_010883055.1 of Belonocnema kinseyi. Taxonomy (NCBI): domain Eukaryota; kingdom Metazoa; phylum Arthropoda; class Insecta; order Hymenoptera; family Cynipidae; genus Belonocnema; species Belonocnema kinseyi. The sequence continues at coordinate 60,070,434 of NC_046661.1, forward strand.
GCACCGTTGCTAATTGCACCGTTGGCATTTTGCATTTCTTGATAGAAGTTATTCACTGCTTTCACTGAGTAAGAAAGTAATATCTTGTAGCAAATGTAATCATTGCAGCACCTGATAGGAAAAATGTAAAGTTTTCAATTGACAGAAATTGTGTTAAAATTGGAGAAATTTATTCATGAAGGACGGCTCTCTCTCTTTCTCTGCAAACTATTGATCATTAATGATTTATTTAAAAAAAATATTATACCCCAAAAAACAGTTTCTTGAAAAAATTGGAAAATTTTGTAATACTTTTTGTTGAAGCAATTAATTTTCAACCCAAAAACCAGTATTTTTATAAAGTAGTTAATCTTTTAACCCCAGGCGTGAATTGTGTACTAAAGGAACAATTTCCTAAAAAACATTAACATATTTTCTACAAGAAGGTTAATTTTCCAAGAAATACTCAATTTTTGGACAAAAAAGAAGAATAATCAGCTGAATTAATAAAATGTTTACTTTAAAAACTTAATTGTTATCAAACAAATTAATTTTTAACACAATAGATTCATTTTTAGCCAAATAGTTCAAATATGAAATAAAAAGTCGAATATTAAGCCAAATAATTGAATTTTAAACCAAATATTTTCAAGAAAATAGTTATTTTTTTCCATAAAGTATGTGTATTTTGAACTGACATAATTAATTTTCCAGTAAAAAATTTATTTTTAACTAAATAGTTTAATTTTAAAGAAAAAAAACTATGAATTTGAAAGAATTTGGTTGACTTTTTAATCCACCTTTTCTCCAATTATTATTTCTTATCTCCAATCAGCCGGAAAGGGAGGTATTTTTGAAGTCTGGTTTTGTAATTGTGAATCTTTTTGATGGTTATTCAGCATAGAATTATTCATGAAAAAATAAATTTCTGTTCAGTCTTAAATGAAAAGTAATAACATTTCGAACCGAAGAAATGAAATTTGAACTGGCTAAATTTATAAGTCACTTAAAAATATAATTTAAGAAAAAACAGAGTTTTCAACTAGAGATGAATTTTTCAGAAAAGTATATGAATTTTCAACAAAATATGTGAATAGATTAATTACAGATCATATGTAAAATAAAAATTTAAAAGTAAAGTTCAAGTAAAGCGCACAAATAATGTGACGTATTTAACAATATAGCGTGTCACGCACTGCCATCTAATGAAATGTATATTCTGCTTAGTGGCGGATCCAGGGGAGGTTTTTAGAAACCCGTCCCCCACCCCCAGAAATATTTTTCTGGGTCGGCCCCTGATTCTGCTATATAAGCGCGCCGAACAAAGAAACTCTTCTCCTCCTCGTTATAATTCAGCCTATGGATCTGAGGAACGGTTTACATACCGAATAACGTATCTATGATACGAGTAGGCGCTCGATAGCGATGAATTCGACATGATTTCTGCCTGCAGTCCGGCTCGGCGAGCTTCGCCGTGTTCGCGCGTTCACGAAGAAGCTCGCATCTGGCAACGTCGAGTTTCCCGGTGGTCTCTTGGCTACTCAGTCTCCGTTCTCGCGAAGTTCGCGAAACTGGCGAAGCTCGCATCGAACATCCTTACTCGTGAAGCTGAGAAAATATAAACAGGAGAAGAGCTGGCGAGGAGCGGATTTTACGCTCTTCACGCATGTCGTTCTCAGTCCCTGGTAATGTCAATTAAAATTTTGTGCATGTAATATTTTATTCACTTTATTCAAAACAAATCCTGTATATTCATAACATACCTTTTTTATGCCGCAAATAAGCCTTGAACGCAATTAACTCTTCGCCCACTAAAAGCGCAGAATATTATTACCATTTTATAGTATTTGTCACTCAGCAGTCATTCCATAATGTTATTGGCATATAAAAAAATTGACGTTTACTTCTCAGTCCACAAGTCTCACTTCATTATTAATGAAACACTTTTATTATTTGTAATTACTACGTAACATAACTTATATTTTTTGACACTTGTATCAATTTGAATAAAATGAAAGTAAGGTAAACCGACCATTACTGGGACAGCCTAAAAAGCATATCCTCAAAATCTGTGAATGAAACGCTGCAAAATTCGCCATTTTTTGTACTTCGAAACTTTCCGCATAACATTTATAGTCTTGTAATAATTAAATTTTCTACGTTAATAGAAAAAGTAATGTTTTTGCACATTTTTAATACGTTTAAGAATCAAATTCATAACTCTTTTAGCAATTTTATTCAATAAGTTATAAATATTTAAGTGTCCTGCATTAGGACAAATTTTTGACGAAGCTGCCTCAACCGAGACGAGATGTCGCTGAGTGTCTCAGTTTCGGACAATGAAACTTCAGTTGCACAATCTGGTTTGCCTTACTGGGACGGCCACTTTCGCCGTATTTTGAATTAAATGAAGTAGTATTTTATTATAGTGACATATTAAAAAATATAATGTATGAGCTCCAAGCTTGCCGTTGAATCTTTTATTAAATCTAAAAAATAAATTAAAAGTATTTTATTGCAACCTGCAATTCGAACCTCACATTTTTCCAACTGCTGAGGTAAGTAAATAAATAGTCACTCCTAAATTTAATTCTTTAATACAAATTAGTAAGTATGCATTAAAATTTAACATTAATATCATAAATTTAATTGAGAATTCAACAGATTGGTTGGATTTTTTTTTTCTTTCTTAACTGAAAATTTTTTTTGATTAATATTTCAACTAATTTTGTTGAAAATTCATGTTTTTGGTTTAAAAATTTATCACTTTAATTACAAATTTCATCTTTCGTCAGAAAAAATTCAACTGTCTGGTTGAAAATTAATCTGTTTATGTTGAGGCTTTAACAGTTTCATTTAAAATTCGTTTTTTTTAAATTTACTGAACTGTTATATTATTTGATAAGAATTCACCTTTTTTGCTCAAAAGTTCAAATACTCGGGAGAAATGATACTACTTTGTGACAAGTTCATCATTTTACTTGAAAAGTTGACTGTTTATCAATTAACTTTTTTTTTTAATTCATATTTTCGATTTAGCAATATAACATACTTGTAGAAAACTCTTGTTTTGGCTCGGAATTGCAGGAATTTGGTAGAAAATTAGTGTATTTTGTTGAAAATTACCTGTTTTTATGAAAATTCACATTTTTGGGTCTGAAAATTATATTATTTTGGTAGAGAATTCAAGAATTTGTTTGAAATATTTTTTTTAATGAAAAATCTTTCTTGATTGAAAATTCATCTTTTATCGTAGAAATTTGATCTTGTTTCCTCACAAGTCGAATTATGCGGTAAATTCTAGGGATACAAGTCGAATCTGAAGTTTGAATTATACAATTTTGACTTGCATTTCATTCAAAGCTAGCTCTAAGGCGTCAAGGCATGTTCGAAGGATCTGTTTACATTGTGGATGTAAACATTCGTAGCGATCGTACCGAATTCGACTGGAGCTCATATTTGTTTTTTAAAACATTTATTTAATCTACAAACATTGTAATTTTTTTAAACAATTTTCATAAATGGCTATTTTTTAAAGAATACGTTCAATTTATTATGTTGCTTTGTACATTTACAAGAAATATTAATTATTTAAACAGTTTTAATTAAAAAATAAAGACTAAGATTGTCTATCCAATGATTCTTTTCTATATTGCTTTGTGAATCTACAAGAACTAATAATTATAACTAATAATTATAAATATAATTATCTTAAGAGTCACTGTTTTTATGGAGTCAACTAAGAATGTCTATCGGATGACTCTTTTCTAAGTTGCTTTGTAAATTTAGAAGAACTATTATTTATTTAAAGTATTTCAATTTAAAAACAAGAGTTTAACTTTCTTTCTATAAGTCAATTTGGTTTCGAAATCAACTTAGAATGTCCATCTGATGACTCTTTTCTATTTTAGTTTGTAAATTTACAAGAACTATTATTTATTTAAAGAGTTTCAATTTAAAAATTAAAGTTTGACCTTTTTTCTACGGGTTAATTTTTCTACGAACTCAGTAAGAATGTCTATCGGATGACTCTTTTTTATGTTGATTGGAAAATTTACAAGATGTATTAATTATTTAAACAATTTTAATTAAAAAATTGAAAACGCCCTTTTTTAAGTCAATGTGTTTGTGGACTCAAATAAGAATGTCTATCTGATAACTTCTTTCTATTTTGCTTTGCAAATTTACAACTTCTATTAATTATTTAAAGAATTTCAATTGTAAAATTAAGAGTTTGACCTTTTTTCTACGAGTGAATTTGTTTTCAAAATCAACTAGGAAGGCCCATTCGATGACTCGTTTCAATGTTGCTTTGTAAGTTTACAAGAACTATTAATTATTGAAACAATTTCAATTTAAAAATTAAGAGTTTGGTTTTTTTTTCTACGAGTAGGCTCTATTTTTTTAACATAATTAACTAAGAATATCTTTTTAATGATTTTTTTTCTCTGATGCTTTGAAAATTTACAATTATTAATTATTAAAAAAATGTTTAGCAACAAATTTATAGTTTGGTTATTTTTGAAGTGAAACGCATAATTTGTTTACGGAATGAACTAAGAATGTCTTTCCATGATGATTTCCCACCATACCTTGTAAATTTATAATAATTATTCATTTAAACAATATTCATGAACATATTGAGAGTAAGGGTATTTTTCAATTAATAAACACAATTTGTTTACGAAGTTAACTAAGATTATTTTTGCGATGAATCTTTCATAAGTTATTTTGAAAATTTGCAAGAATTATTAATTATTTAAGGAACTTTCATAAAAAATTCAGAATTAGGATATTTAAGAAAGGAAAGGGTCAGCTTTTTTACAAATTCAACTAAGAACATCTTTCCGATTAATTAAAATTGCCAAATTTTCATGATTTATGATTTAAACTACTGCCACGAGCAAATTAAGAGTTTGGGCATTTTTTGAAGAATAGGCTTAACTTGTTTACGGGATCAAAAAAGAATGTATTTCCAATCACTTTTTACTACGACACTTTGCAAATTTACACTAATTATTTATTATTAAAATAAATTTCATAAACAAATTCTGAACTTGACTGTTTTTTAAATTTTGAACCATTTGAAGATTTTAAACAATTAAGTTTTTATAAGAAAATGTATGCACTATGTACTTAATAAGAATTAAAAAAGAAATTAAAATTGTATAATGGTAAAAACTTTCATTTTCATTAGTTTCAGTAATTATTTCTTTTTATTAATTTCTTCAAGTAATTTCATAATATTCTGTAAGAATTTTAGTATAATTTGCTGACAATGTGGCTACAAACGAAACATTTGGCAAAATGAGATGATAACTGCAGAAAACAGCCTCCCAAATTTAGCCGGATTTTCAAAATTCGTGTACACAACCCGGTCGTACGTCGTAAATGTTCACCCATCCAAGTGCGAGGGGCGCTCGAAATGACATGATATTTGGCCTCTTCTCGAGTTTAGATTATTTACCATGTATTCCTATGGAAATTTTTACGCACCAAAATTTTAGATGTTTTTTCCAAACTTGCATGAAAATTTTTAGTGTTGCGCAATAATTCATTCTGCATCTTGAGAGGGTAGCCGTGCGGAACAGTGTACAAATAAAAGTTATTAAGCAAAACTGAATATCGCGGTATCATATTAAACTTCATTTACAAATAAAATAATTGCAAGTAAATAAGTGGGTTAAATTATCTATTCTTTTTTCTTAATGTATTCTATAATTATAAGTAAATTATATCATTTTATTTAGATAAAGCCAATTGGATTTTCCGTGTCCCAGTATTGGCTTCTTGTGTCCCATTTAAGAATATACCTCAAAATTCTTCTCCCACTAATGGACGATCTGACTAGCTTCAAAATTATGGATTTATATTAATTAACTATAAAAATAACCATGTATTTTTTTCTCATTAATAAAATAATGTGTTATCCACTTATTATAACGGTTTTTGTACCAAAAATTACAATTCACGATTTGAAAATTGTGTTTATGTAGGTTAGCTTTTCGTAACTGTCCCAGTAATGGTCGGTTTATCTTAACAATTTCAGGGATCAAGAATCATATTTGTAGTGTATATAAATGTTAAAACATAAAATATTCCTTGTGTCGTGTTTCCGAGTGAAACAAGTGGAATATTAAATTTGAAAATGATTTTGAAAATATTTAGAGTGGACTTAAAGATGTTTTAAAGAAATGCAAAATATTTTTTTTTCGACTTTATTTGTCAATGGATCCACATTTTTAGTTTTATTGTTTTTTGATCAAAATCGTTACAAAAATCTTACCGAATTCGATAACACGAAAATCATACTTGATACTGTATTTATCTTGCACTACACGTTTGATGTTGCATTCACCTCGTGCTACCCGCGCGGTCTTTGTATTTACCCCAAATTTGTGCGACAGCCTTTTCAAATTAAAGGTCAAAGCATCGAGAACTGTCATTTGGTGATTGTGAATTCTCTTTTGTTAAAGCTCCTTTGGCTTGAAAGAACACATTCTCATCATGTATCTCATGCCTCGCACTTGATTTTATCGAACATTAGAACTCTTCTACATTATGTTCAACTCTATTATATCAAATGTATATTATATTTGTTTCTGTACCTCGGTCTGGGGCTGTTTATTCAGATATTGCAAAATAAAGTAAGTCTTATTTTGAATGATTACTTTAATATTTCTTTCTTATTTTGTATTAAATTTTATTCTTAGCCACCCTGGAAAATTGATATCATTTCAATAAATTTATATTATTACCATTCATAATATGCATTAGTATTCGAGTAGAAGTATTTTAATTGCCTTATTTATATCATTAAAAAAGTCGCATTGTATTAAAATAAAAATTATTATTAAACATTTTATTGCAACTTGTGCTGTTTTTTCATAAATTTAATTTGTTTATATTTAATTTAGATGTAATTCAGGCGAAAAATTTTATTAAATAAAATGTTATTGTATCTTGTGCCCTTTTTCCAAAAAGTTTATTCTTTTACTTTTACTTTTAATATATTTTTATAACCAGAGTTTATAACAAACTTGCAGATATTTTGTGGTTAAAAAACTCTTTGTCTTTTAATTTTCTTTGTCTCTTGTTATGCTTTTTCCAAAAATATATTATTTTTATTTTTTACGATTGAAAGAAAATCTACTCGTCTTATCTGAAAAATGATTAATAACAAATTTATTGATCTTTTTTGGGTGAAAAAATTTGGTCTGTTAATTTTAGTTCGTACGTTATGTCGTTTTTCAACAAAAATTTAATTTTTTTGTTTTGAATGTTATTTTTTACGATTAAAATCAAAACTACGTGTCCTATAAAAAATTATTCATGACAAATTTAAATGACTTTTCGCTATTTTTTGGAAGATATACTTATGTCTATTCATTTTTTTCATAGCTTTTGTCGTTTGTCCAAAATTTTAATTTGTTTGTTTTTAATGCAACTTTTACGACTAAAAGTAAAAACTACATGTCCTATCGAAAAGTGATTAATGAAGTGATTCGACAACATTCAAAAAGTTGTCATGATAATATCGTACGGCTTTAAAAAAACAACGTCTTTCTTCTCTTGACTTTTTTTGGTATACTTTTTTTGGCTTAATATTTTCATTTTAGTTTTTTTTTATTTTGAAAATGCTATAACTCTGATAATTTTCTTTTTATAGGAAAAAGTTATAAAGATAAATTGTTCGAGTTTTCGAGTACTATAAATAGCCGTACATAGAATTTTTTAATCTTGAGAAAAATAGTCGTGAATATTTTGAAAATATGCTCACTTTTGGAATTTTCGTCCAAAATAGCTGGTTTAGAAACCCATTCCTTCTTTTTAGGCCTTAAAAAAGCCGCTCAAAATGAGTGTGTACTACTGCTTGCCGATTTAAACTAAACTCTCGCCTTTCAACCGACGTGCGTGTATCTGCATATTTAAAGTTGGTCATTGCAGTAGAACAGTGGTGTTAGGGTATCGGGACCAACATTATATGCTGGACACAAAATGGAGACGCATGCGTGGTAGCACGGCGAGGAATACAGGATGCTGGAAGCTGGCGATATGTGAAATGACAGGTGGCAGCTCTGTAAGTACCACTTCGGTACTCTTTTCCTTGCTATGTGCTTACATGAATCCTAATAAAGGAATAAATTGTACTATTCAATAATAATAATTGTACTAAGGGGCTGGATGGGAACCCTATGGTATCTTTTACCCGAAAGTGTTAATTAATCATTTATTTTGAACTGCTCACATAACAGTGCATTGTACAATAAGGGGGAAACCAAGTGATTTTGAAGGTCGTGAAGTTTAAGCGTGATGAAAGTCAAGTGGCTATTTGATAAAAGTTTCAATTTTTGGGGTTTATAACCTTCGGAGTTTCGTTTCAGTAACATTACCAATCTATTGTATTGACTTCTATCGACAAAGTGATTAAAATTCATACTAGATCTTACAATCGAGTAATAGAACCAGACAGTTGAAAGTTTGAAATTTTTTACTTACTCGTCAAAGTAAAGTAGCAACACATTTTGCGAAAGTAAGGTTATATTTGTCACTTTCCGCAACTGAATGAACTTCTCATATTATTATAATAATTTATAATTATAACTTATACACTAATAAACAATTTTCGAGTTGGAACCCTACCGAAAAGATTCTTTGAGTATATACTAAAAATTCTTTAGGTCAAAAAAGCTCAGAGAAATTCTCCGCAGGCACTCACTCTTTTCGAAATTGAAATAAGAATGCGATCATAAATAACAAGCAGAGAGGCTATCTATATAGAGTAGCCGACACTCAAGGGTCCTTTGTTAAACTATCTCCGAGACTATCTTGTTTGTTTGTTTGTGAAACTAGTGACAAAACTAGTGAAAAATACTATAAGTGTCACCCGCATGTAAGCGTAAAAACAGTTATATACATAATATGTGAAGCGGTATATTATAAAAGTGAGTATGATAGGTTATCTATCAAGAAGTATGTTGGAAACCACTTGGTAATGTGTCCTGAACATAACCAAACCTAACCTCAAAATTTTCGGAGGAAAATCTAAGTGACTCAACTAGATATTTAATTGCGCAAATAAAAACAAAAACTACAGGGCAACTGCAAAAGGAGTTGCTTGATGAAATATCTGATAAAACACTAGATCTTCATAATTCAACGATTTTTGATCCAGAGGTCCAAAAACAACAAGAATGCCTACTTGGCGAAAACACACTATTAAAAGCACTGAGCAAGGAACTGAGTGAAAAAAATATATTACTTTGTGAACTTTTAACTTTGCAAAAAACCACAGCAATAAACAAGGCAACTTATGCTGAAGTTACCTTAAACATAAAACAAAAACCAAAAAGGATACCTAAAATTATTGTCAGAAACACTAATAAAGAAAACAGTGATTAAACAAATATAAAGAAAAGAATTACACACTTATTAACAAAAGACAAAAGTATTCAAGCTAAAGATATCATTATTAAAAAAAAATTATATAATTATAAATTGTGTTGATTGCGAAAGTGTATCAGCTGCTGAAAAATGACTAAAAAGTGAACTGGATAAAAATTGTGAAATTACAACTGAAAAATTAAATAATCCAATGATAAAAATAGTTAACATAGATAACTCTACAAACATGAATTCAGAAACAATTGAAAATGACATAAATATAAGAAACTTCAGAAATTTTAATGATAAGGGAAAAGTTCTTCACATGTACACTGTGAAAGAAAAAAGATTAACCAGTGTAATAATGGAAGTTAATACTGAAGTTTATAAATATATCAGAGAAAAGGACAATAGAATCTTAGTTGGTTACCAAAGGTGCAAAGTTTTTGACGTAATTAATGTCAAACCTTGTCATAATTGTGGTGGTTTTGGACACAGTACAATTAAATGTAGGAACAGTTTAGTATGTTTGCGCTGCTCACTAAAACACAAAAAATCTGATTGCAACACTAACAACATTAAGTGTCCAAATTGTTCATATAGTAATGACAAATACAACACAGATTATAATACAAATCTCTCTGCTTTTGATCATAACAAATGTGAAATTTATAGTAAAAAAATAAAAAGATACATAACCTCAACGGCTCATCCACTGCAACCTACATTACCTACAATCAACAGTACAGATAACTATCGACAACAGAGGCGAAACAACAGATTTGACTCACCGTTACCAACTGTACTAAAAACAAATGTATCACAACCTCAAGGCTCAACTAATAAGGAAGAGTTATAATGGCACAACACATCAACTTCATTGAAGACATTCAGAACCAAGTTATCAAACATGAAGATGTGTATCACAATATAAAATCTCTCAATAAGGATGAAAACATTAAAGACACTCGCATCTTATATGTAAATGTTCGTAGTATTAACCATAATTTTGATAAACTCGAAATTCTTATTAAGAGATTAAAAATTAAACCGTATGTTATAGTATGCGCCGAATCATGGAACATTGATAATATAGATTTATATAAACTACAAGGCTTTAAAACCTACTATAATGAAAGTAACCTAAACAAATCAGACGGAGTAATTATTTATATAAATGATTGTGTCAAAGAGACTACCAAAATAGTACAAATTGGTAATTTAAAACTATTAAATAGTAAAATATTTGTAAACAATAGTATCAATATAATAATAACTGCTTTATATAAATCACATGATATGTCTTGTCTAGAATTTAATATGAATCTAAACAAATTTTTAAATAACACTAAAAACTATAAAAACCATCTGATTATTGGCGTTTTTAACATTGATATTTTAAAACAAAATATTATCAGTGAAGATTTCTTAAACAATCTACTTGAAAAAGGTTTTTATCCAGGTTTCGTTGGTATAACTAGACCATTGAATGAAAGTGGAAAAGGGTCATGCATTGATAATATATTTATGAAGAATAAAAATATACAAACAAAAACTTTCAAAGTATCGACTCCTTTTACTGATCATTTTCCACTTTTCATTGAAATAAATAAACCACCTAAACTAGAAAACTTTGAACACAAATACCTCTTCAATTATAAAAAAATGAGCATTATTGCATCATCAATAGGCTGGGGAAAATATAAACTAATTCATGATCCGAATGAAGCCATGAATGAGCTAATCAAAAATATGCATGATTGTATAGATAAAATAAAACCAGGAAAGACAAATAATAATCGCAACAATAAAAACCAAAAGTTGGATTACCAAAGCCATTATGATATCCTGTGAAAAAAAATACTTTATAATAAGCTTAAGCATGATCCGACAAACGTGTATCTTAAAAAACAATATAAAAGTTATATGAAGATTCTAGATTAAGTAATAAGAGATGCAAAAATAAAATATGATAGGAATCTGATAAATAAAAATTGCAACAATGCTAAACAACTGTGGAATATAATAAACACAAAATTAGGAAAAAAGAGGAAAATTAATAATAATATAAACTACATACTAGATAATGATGATAATAAAATAGGGGATCAAAAAGAAATAGCGTCACACCTCAATTCCTATTATTGTAAAGTAGGTTAAAATCGATCCAGAAATGTCAAAAAGAAACCCAATAGTAAAAACTTAAATTTACCACTATATAACTCCAATAATTTTTTTATAATGCCAACTGACTACCTTGAAGTACAGAGAATAATTAATGAAATGGAAAATAAAAATGGTGGAATAGACAAAATTAACACACTAACTCTAAAAAAATTATCTCCGTACATCTCTAATGTGTTGGCACACATTTTCAATTTATGCATAGAGAAGTCGATTTGGCCGGATTCGCTCAAAGTTGCTGAAATAGTACCAATTTATAAATCTGGTCATAAATATGAAGCTTATAACTATAGACCTATATCTTTGATATCAAATATTGCTAAAATTATAGAAAAAATAATACATAAAAGACTATACAATTTCATATCGAAAAGCAAAGTATTATCAGAAAACCAGTTCGGCTTTATCAAGAATAAAGGAACGAAAGATGCATTAACTCTTATTACTAAAACTATTTATGATAATCTAGATAAGAGTCAGCCTATAGCAATTACTTTTTTAGACTTAGCTAAAGCTTTCGATTGTGTCAACCACGATATCCTGCTAGATAAATTATATAATTATGGTATCCGAGGAAAAGCGTACGATTTAATGAAGAGTTATTTGTCGAATAGGCTTCAAAAAGTCAGAATAGGAGATAATGAGAGTGCTTGTGAAATAATAAACACTGGTGTACCCCAAGGAACAATTCTTGGGACACTACTCTTTATAATATATGTTAACGATTTACTAATACAAATGCCAGACAACTCTATTATCTCCTATGCTGATGACACTGCCATTTTTTCTATTGATGAAACTTGGAAAGAAGTATAAACAAAAATGAACAATCTACTTGTAATAGTAGAGGAGTGGCTAGCACTAAATAAGTTAGTTTTGAATTTAGAAAAAACTGTATTTATTATTTTTGGTAATTATTGTGATAGCGTTCCTGTAAACTTAGAGATAAAAATAGAAGATAAATACATAAAGAACGTAGAATACTGTAAATGTCTAGGATCAGAATTTAAAATGGGATAAACATATTGAATACGTAATCAATAAGACCAAGTATTTAATTCACATTTTCTATAAAATTTCTAAATTTATGCAAACTGATATATTAAGAATAATCTACTATGCTTTCTTTCACAGCATTACTATAATGTTAACAGTGTTAAATTTTCTAAGTCAAATAGTGTAACTAGAAATAAAAATATACAAATACCAAAAAATTACAAAACTGTTAATGATAAAAACAACTATATCAAAGCTATCAAATTGTTTAATAGTCTACCCAATGAATATAAATTACTAAATATATCTAAAAGTTCGAACAGATATACTTTGGAAGAATGGATAAAATCCAATATTTTAGTCTAATTTTGTAATATAGTCCAAAAGCTTTTTTATGTTAACAACAACAGAATATTTCTTTTATATTTCAGTTTTAAGTTATATGTAAGTTAATTTTAATCAGTACCCCCGCACAGGTAATTTTTGTTTGCCTCTGGGGGTTGCAGGTTGTATATATTTATATTGTATATGTATAACTTGTAAAATGCTGAATAAACTAATTTTAATCCGAAAGCTAAACAAAGGACCCTTGAGGGTCGGCTACTACTTTTAAAGCCTTCAAAACATTTAAACGAGCTACCTCTCAGAGCCTTGAGAATCTTTAGCATATAATCTGAGATTTCTATCGGTAGGGTGCCTACAAAATATTTATAAATGAATTACTTGTAATGAAATTCTTAAGTAAAAAGTTAAACCGAATGATAGTTAGCATTATTCTGTCGTATTACATACCTGCATTCGATGAGTTATTTGCAAATTATTGACTTTTGAGTAATATTGCTGTGGTTAGTTTTAAGGTTAAATATATTTTTTAACATTATTATTTTTCAAATTGAAGTTAAGTTATCCATATAAAATATGAGCTACGAAGTTAGCATTTTTTCATGACTTGGAACTTCGCAAAAAAAGTATCAAGCTTTACGATGTCTGCGGTCCACTGGGGACATCGATGACACAATGTTTGTGTATGTGGCAAATCTAGCACTTTAGCGACAGGGCTTTGAACTATCTGCTCAACAGTTTGTCCCGATGAAATACTTTCACCGGGATTATGCAAATTTACACTGTAAGATTAAAAAAAAAGTTATATGTATGTTAGGAGTAGTAAGGAATAGTTAATGTATGTGTGAGAGATACACTACCGTCGGAAATTATGAGATCGATTGACGCAAGCACTATTAAAAATCACTGCTGGCTTTGAACCACGATAACTCAGCAAAAAAAAAAGATGGGGCATTTTTAAAGAAACAGTTGGAAAGCCTATGAAATTCCAGGTCTAGTAGTGTTAAACATATTTTTTTTATCTGCTGAAGAGAATACAGCACGTGATAAATTAAAAAAAAAATTGTCTAAAATTTTGTACCTCGATTTCAACTTTTAGCATGACCTAGGAAAATTGTTGCAAAAATCTGAAAATCATACGAAATAGAGCCTGTAATCTTATCTTTAATTTAAGTCAAAGGAACTTAAAAAATCTCCATCGCCTCCCGAAATACGATTGAAAATATTCAATTGTATCTGAGTTGAGTTTTAGTCGACGATCACGGTTCTCAGCCGGTCTGCTGCTCGTCTCTTTCGTTGAAGCAGGACCGAATATACCACGCACAGAGGTGGTGCTTGATGAAAGTTGACTGATGAAAGTTTGTTGTATCAAATAATCGTGAAATTATTCACTTTTAATATTTTTGAGTGTTTTTCATATAAATAATTTATTTGGAATTTAGATGCACATTCTTTTGAAAAATAGTTTACTTTCGTAACAATATATCTACATTTTTATTAATATTCTAGTTGATAAAAATGTTAAGAAATGAAAAAAAATTTGTCTTTTTTCATTCTTTAATATGGGGATAATTCTGAATTGAAATAATTGTAAATAATATAAAAAAAAATAATAATTTTAAACATTTACAATAATTTGAAATAAAAATGATGAGCAGAATCAAAAGTATAAGACAGCCCTATTCAAGCGCCACCTCTGTGCGTGGCCTATTCGGTCCTGCCTCAACGAAGGAAGCGAGCAGCAAACCGGCCGAGAACCGTGATCGTCGACTAAAGCTCAACTCAGATACGATTGAACATTTTTAATCGAATCTCGGGAACCGATTAAGATTTTTAAGTTTCTTTGGCTTAAATTCAAGATTCTATATTCTATATTTTCATTTCGAAATTGGTTTCTCTGGTTGGCAAGGGAGGCTTCGTCCCCAAATCCCCAAATGAGGACTTGGCCCCCTGCACACTTAGCGCCTTCACACCTAACCTTAAAATCTAAGAATATATTTTCTTGCGTGTACTTGCGATTCACTCTACAGGCTAGACAAAAATCTTACTTTTAATTGCAGATATTGGAAAAAGTATCGTGTGTAACACGGGAGCAACGTGATTTTAACTCATGTGACTTTCTTCTCGCTTAAACTTCACGATCGTTAGAATCACTCGGTTAGCTCCCTCATTGCACAATGCACTGTTTTGCGAGCAGTTGAAAATAAGTGATTAATTAACACTTTCTTCTAGATTTTGCACTAATTATTTTTTAAATTATTTAAACAAATTAATTATTGTCTTGTAATAAACTTTCTATAATAATTTTTGTAACAATCATAAGGAGATACTATTTTCCTAATTGAATATTTTTTTACAGACCGTATCTTTCTCCGAGAATGCTTATAGTAATTATTTGTATTATGTCGCAGAAACTAAAAATTATGAATAGATATCAATCTACCAGTTCTAAGAGAA
This sequence comes from Belonocnema kinseyi, assembly GCF_010883055.1. Taxonomy (NCBI): domain Eukaryota; kingdom Metazoa; phylum Arthropoda; class Insecta; order Hymenoptera; family Cynipidae; genus Belonocnema; species Belonocnema kinseyi. Next base: position 60,085,776 of record NC_046661.1, read on the forward strand.
ATAGAAATACGATCATAAATAAGAAGCAGAGGCTGAAATTAAAATAAGAGTTCAATCATAAATAGCAAGCAGAGAGGCTATATCAATAGAGTAGCCGACACTCAAGGGTCCTTTGTTAAGCTTTCAGATTCAAATTTAGAAATAGATTTTTTAAATTTCATATTTAACAGCCTGAAACATAATAATTGGGTTCGATGATTTCAGATATCTTTTTTTAAATGCTTAAAATTGGAATTAATACGACGTTTCCCGTAAATGGAATGAGGTATGCTAAAAAATACAACATTTTTTAATCCAACTAGAAAATTGTATATTAGTACCAGGCAGTCTGATAAGTCCCTGAAAAATGAAACACGGAGACGTTTTTTTGGCCAAAGTCGGTTTTATTTTTCAACATACTCTCCTTTTAGGTCGATAC
>NC_046661.1:60086293-60133014 GCF_010883055.1 Belonocnema kinseyi
CTGGTGAATACGGTGGCTGAGGAACCAATTCGAAGCCGATTTCATGCAATTTTGCTTGTGCAACTAAGCATGAATGAACAGGCACATTGTCGTGATGATAAAACGGTTTTTTCTTCTTCAAATGCGGTCGTTTTTCGGCGATTTCGATTTTCAATCGGTCCAATAATGACGAATAGTATGCTCCGGTTATGGTTTTACCTTTTTCAAGATAGTCCACAAATATTATGCCGTGTGCATCCCAAAATACGGAGACCATAACCTTTCCGACCCATTGTTGCGTTTTTGGACGCTTCGGAGCACTTTGGCCCGGTGGAACCCACTGTTTTGCCTGTTGCGTTGACTCAGGAGTGTGGTAGTGGATCCAGGTTTCATCCATGGTTATGAATCCGCGCAAAAACTCGGTCAGCTTACGCGAAAATAATGCCAAATTTTGCTGGGAAGTTGTCAGACGAATTCGTTTTTGGTCCACTGTGAGCAAACGCGGCACCCATCGCGCGCAGAGCTTCTTCATGCCCAAAACTGAAAGCACGATATATTGCCCACATGTTCCAATGATATGCCTATAGAATTAGCTACCTCTCTCAATTTCACTTTGGGATCATTCAACATCATATCATGGATTTTTTCGACATTTTCTGGTGTAGTGACCTCTTTTGGGCGCCCAGATCGTTCAGCATCAACTGTGCTCGTACGGCCACAACGAAACTCGGTAAACCACTTATGAATCGTTCCAATCGACGGTGCAGAGTCCGGGTAATACTTATCCAGCTTAGTCTTGGTCTCGGATATCGTTTTCTTGCGAAGATGTAGTGTTTGATCAAAACTCGAAACTCAGATTTTTCCCTATTAAAAAAAACTCGGAGGTTAGTCGCTTCTCAGTGCTGTAACTTGTAAATGCGTAAACATAAATGGCTGAAGTTTTGACAGGCGTCATTTGAAGGATCAAGCTCGACGAAAATGGTTCACATTAGTGAATACTAATGCCATCTCTTAGAATTTTCAGGTACTTATCAGACTGCCTAGTATATAAGTTATAATTATAAGTAAGTATAATGAGAAGATTCATTAATTTAAAAAATGTTAATAATTTGAAGAGAAATTTGAAAAGGGAGAGTCGGATTAGCGACGGCCAACTACTGTAAATAACTCTGCCCGCCCGGTACGTGACGAATACAAAAGGAGCATTATATTAACGTCACACCACTCTTAAAAGGACCTTCAAAAGGTCCCAAATCTTTCAGACTATCTCAGAGACTTAATCGCTGGAGAATGCTCAGAGATTTCTATCGGGAGTGTGACGTTTTGTTTACACTCGGCAGTACTCATATTTAGTAGCATAGCGGGGGGGGGGGGGGGGCAACTTTTGAAATTTGGCAATTCTAGGATATTTCATTAATAAACTCAAGCAACATACAAGGCATTTCGGTAATTTTAGATAAAATTGTCAATTTTTAAACATTTTTAGGCAACAAATGTTAAAGAATGAGAAGTGAATTTGGATTTTCATACCAATATATTTCCTTATTTCAAAAATTCAGCATTTTATTGTAAATGTGTAACTCGGTATTTTTCAAGGTTTCATTTTTCTAAAATGCCGATTAATTCATAGTTTTTTTATTTAAATAGAAGAAAATTATTATTTCTATCTCGGGAAAATTTAAAGATATAACTCTGCAAATCGACAGCCTTTTTTAATTAAAATATTGGAAAATATATTCAGATCGACGATGTTAAATTGACTGTTTTGTGGGATTAATAATTTTCAGAGATTCATTTATTTACCCATGTAATTACCAAATTCTTGTTCAATTTTTTATTAAAATAAGCGGCTAAACTTTATCCTTGTGCCCTTACTAATATCGATAGTCCGATAGCTGTCGAAATATCGGTAGTCAATTATTACTGGAAGAGTTTAGCGTTCGGTATGGCATTTTTTACCTTTTTGCATGCAGACAGAAAATGTTCCATCTTCTCACTCTATCATGTGATAATATTATGTATTTATCTCACTCTAAGAGATTTTCCGCATGCACAAGCGGAAAATGGAAGACAATGTTCTAGAAGGAGATAAGTACATGATATTGTTATATGACAAAGTGAGAAGATGGAAAATTTTCTGCCTGTAGGCCAACCTGGCATGAGAGCTCCCTTAGGAGGTGCTAGCGAATTTACATGAAGTTCCCGCGAAATTCGACCTTAAATTAAACAATGTAAAGGTATGAAAAGAAAATTATAAAAAAGAAGTGGAAAAGATACAAAACGTGGATTGTAGCTTGATGAAACGTTGAACTGCAAAGTCGAAAAGTATTAGTGAAAAGAAAAAAAAAGTTTTGTTAGAAAGTTAAGTTTTAAACAACAGTGGACTATGTACCTTGCCTGCTGTTGGTCACAACTTACTTTCCTACCATATCTATCGATTCTTCTTTAATAATACTTTCCAACTTTTAAAAACATTACTTTGTTCACTTTGCGTTCATATAACGCGGCCGTTTAGGTAATTTCGATGGCGCCTCCTAACAAGCGCTAAACTTTCGTTTTTAGGGCGGTTTCATACACCCGCTTGCCGGTAGTAGAAGGGCCTGCAGAAAGTTCATGAGAATAAAAAAGACGGACCGCCCTCTATTTCTTTAACTCTTATGTATGCCACTACCGGCAAGCAGAGATATGAAAGCGCCTTAAGGCTGGTTCCGCAATGTGTACTAAGAAGTATACTTACGTCGACGTACGTTGAGATCAACGCGTACATGTGCGTTAATACGAACGTACGTCGATGTACGTACAATTTTGAGGACACATTGTGGAGCCAGTCTAATAAGCACCACCATCACCACTCAAAATTTAGTAATATATTTTTGAGAAAATTATTCAGGTAAGTCATGAGTACGATGAATCCAAATATTTTTATGCTGCAACAACCATAACGTCACATTTTACGATCGCACTTGTATATTAACATACGTCCAACAATAAATTCTTTTTATCTTTGCATGATTTTTTCTGTTTCATTATTTAATTTCTTCATTCCTTTGCGTTGTACATTAAATTTAAGGTCATCATGAACAGAATTTCTTGTTCCAAACATCAATACTACTATAAACATAAGGTACAAATATTTCTGCAAGACAGAGCAAACAAAATTCACAAGTAAAAAATTTCTAAATATTGTCCGCAGAATTTTCCATAAAGTTTCGTCTTCTTTAATTAATTCCGCATCTAAGTAATGGCATCATCGTGCAGTAATTGCGGATATAAACATAATATATAGGCAAAATGCGAAAAATATTCTAGTTATTCGAACTTATTGTTTTTATTATATCGAAAACAAAATGTATTTTTAATGAATTTGTTTATAATTATTACTGCCCTCGGCATCGTATTGGCAATAACAATTGACCATTTTAATAGAAATACGATGTATAAGGAAGTTACTTTCGTTCTCGTTTTTTTACGTTTGAATTAAGCAAAAGCAAACTAAAATGCAGAAAATACAACTACTTTCAAATAATTTTGTCCATGTTTAAAAGTAAATGAACGAGAACAAAAGTAAGTGCATTATGACAAAAAACAATGTTTTTTTCATACGTTTGTATTAAATAGAATCAACCATGCTCGTAAATCATTATTTTAAGAAATTCGTGTTCTAAATCTGCCAAGTAATGCTGTAAAAGAAAAATTACGAACTCATCTGTTCTGCCTTCTTCACCCTTATCAAGTCCTGATCTTGCTGCATCTGATCTTCCGGTTGCAAAACAAAAATGTCGCTGAATTACCTACACAAGAGTCACCCCAAAACAGCGAATCCCCAGTTGTTTCAATTCCAGTTTCCTCTCAATAGCTGAGTAAAGATCAACCATCATTTCCACAAGTATCTTCACCATCACTGGTACCATCTCCAACAGTGTCGCCTGAACCACAATTGCAAATTTTGCCTCCACTAGCATCAGGTCCATCATTACCATCGAAAGAAGCTGAGGTTGATTATAATTGGATTCATTTTTCTGGCAAGGTTGCGGAATTTCTAACTAATTTTAAACAAGTAAATCAGGTTGTGGATAAATTAAAAAACAAAGTAGTATCGAATGTTTCTGCATTTTTTGTCGACATGATCGACTGTTTGACAAATATCCACAAAGAAAGTGAATTACTGTTGGAATTCGCAAGAAAATAAGAAAAAAACTCGCACGTAATAAAACTCACAACCTGAACGTTGGTAGTGAAGTTCTGATCGACCATGACCCTGTAAAGCGGAAAAAATATCAACTGCCAACGAACGTAAATATTTTAGTTCTCTTGTGCCATACCAGCCGAAGCTTGACATTTATCTAACCAATGCAGATAAACCATCGAACAAGCAATGTCGATTCAACCCAGTATGGTTTTCCAAGTTCTCATTTTTGGAATACGGTCCTTATAGAGATGCTGCATTTTGCTTTGCTTGCATTTTATTCCCAGAAGGAATTGGAAGGTGTCACGCTAGTCTGGAATGGGTATCAGTGGGTGTTCGCCAGTGGCATAAAATAAAGAGCCGGGGTCAAGATAAAAAAGGAAATTGATCCAAAATTTCACTTCGAAATCTCATCGAGCAGCTCTACGTGATTACTGTAGTTTCGTCAACGAAGGAGGCCATATCAACATTTTACTGGACGAATCATTGAGCGAACAAAAAATTCAAGAAGAACAAGAACGAGAGTATCAGCTGAGTGTCTTTCAAGTCTTGATTGATGTCACGAGAACTTTAGGAAGGCAAGGATTAGCTTTTCGTGGTCACGAAGAATCATTAGAGAACAACGATGGAAATTTTCGACAGATTGTTCAATTGATTTCACGACATTGTCCATTAATGTCATAGTCATAGTGAATGAAGTCAACAAAGCGGGTATATTTTCTGTCATGGCTGACACAACTCCGGACTCATCACATCAAGATCACCTTGCTATCAACATTCGGTACTTACTTCAAACAAACAAAGGACCGGTCCCTGTTAAAAGGCTTCTGAAAATGGATTTCATTCTAACGAAAAAAACGGGGAAAGAATTAGCTGAAAAAAATTGTAGTGGCTCTTCAGTCACTGGGAATCTCGGTCAAGAACATCGTTTTTCAGTCATACGATTTTTCCAAAAACATGTTTGGAAAGTATAACGGTAGGCAGAAAAAATTATCAGAAAAATGTGATAAAACAATCTCTTACATTCCATTCCAAGCTCATCGAATCAACCTATTCGTTGAAACGTCATGCAATGCGAGTGTTTTGATCAAAGGGGTTTTCAATGTTTCGGTAGCGTTGGATAAATGAAAGAGGACCTAATTCTACGTAAGTTAAAAAAAAAGTTCCTATCCCTAAAAGGTCACGAGTAATGCCATTGCAGTGTATCCTTAATCAACTCGGTGACTAAATCACACCGCGGAAAATAACTACGACCATTCTCTTAACATATAAGTTTTTAAGTCAAGTAATAGTAATCGATAAATTACTTAATTATCAAATTAATAATAACACAGACACACGAAAAAAGTTCTTGTGCACCAGAGAGTAAATATTTCTATACGTTTTTGGGGTCGCTGTATCAGAATCCGAGGTTGGTTTGTCTCGGTCAGGTCGCATTTCGTTCCTAACCTCAAAAAAATGATGAAAGTTGGAACATACATAGAAACACCCTTTCATAACATTGAACAAAATGAATTTAAACACCGAAAACTGTCAATGACACGAGAAAGAAAATTTTCTTTTATTTTTTTCTATGATATCTTGTTCTTTTATTCTCGAAGGACCGAATTAAGGGGTTTTTGTGACGTTTCACCACTTTTTGAACAACCTGTCTTTGCTACGTATGTAGAAAAAAGCACTAGTGTGTTTATTGCATGTATGTTTCGAAAGTGAAACTGGACATCTTTTGCTTGAACAATTTCATTCCTCTGAATCACGCAGATCCGATTGCAACGAACATTAATTGGCCTCCGCATGAGCAGATTGCACGGAAATTGATAATAGGCCTTACATTGTGGTGTTTTTAGAAGCGACCACAGCAAGTCTATTTTATTGATGTATAGTTCCTACGGTAGAAAAATCCAAGAGATCCATGGCAAGAAAACATGAGGCTGTGCCCATTGAAAAAGGTTCCATTTCATCCTCCTGTCATTTCAGTCATGTGTAAGGTCCACGCGAGGCTGAGAGTTGAAACTGAAGAAATTAGAAAAAATAAAATAACAAACCTAGAGAAATTCAAGATAGATTTTGAGGCATCTGGGTTCGATCCTAAAAACCGGTCTCAGTGCTAAAAGTATCACCAAGACAATGAAACCCTTTGCCATGCCTCTCCTAAAATACTCCTTTGGGTTAGTGTCTTGTTTGAAAACAGACCTCGTGGCCCTAAACAGAACCATCCGCGTGAAAATGTACGAATAACGAATGTATCGCGAGAGAAAGGCTTTGGAGAGAATGTTTATGTGAGGTAGGCCTGATGCAGAGATGACCTGTATGTATGCGCGCTCCCTGGTTCCCAGGTTCCACAGTTGCGCGAATACTTTTAAAACGGAGAAAAGGTTCTGCGCTCCGACTAGATGTGTAGAGTAGATCTGTGTACACCACAATGTCGAAGTCCCATATCTTCGCTTATAATTAAAAATTTACAAACTACTACTTCAAACTAAGCATTTTCGAACTTGAAAAAATGATATGTTCAGAAATTAACATTTTTTTAGATTAATCATAAAAATATCCCTACAGTACGTTTTACTGCTTAACGAGGCTCCATGTGTACTTATCTTTGTAAATCCTGAAATACAGTAAAAACTATTTTTATGGCAGGTGTGGACTGCCTGTCGATACTGAAATTGTGCGCTATGTTGATAATTATCCTTGTATTCTAGGGTGCTTATAGTTATCTTTCTTTTATTTTCTTTCATAGTGTCGAGAGATTGGTTACGAAACGCATGAAGAAATTTTACGCGTCCTACATGAATTACACACTACTATGAAGACGTATCAAGCTTACCAAGCGGAGTCGCGGCAAGCTGAAACCAAGTTGCGTGTTGCTGAGCAGCAAAGAAATAAGCTCGAGGTGGGAAATGCAGCTCCAGAGAAGCTTGTTCGTAGCAAAAAGTACAAGCTTATCGAGAAGGAAGTAAACAAGGTATGTGAAATTAAAAATTAGACCGTTGAGGGAGTCTGTATGAATTTGAGAGTATGTGTCCATATTAAAAGAGCTCTAATGTTCGGCTCGTGTTTAGAAGATATTTGGGTTTTTGTAATTCGGGCAAAAATAATAATTTTCGGTTTCGATTTGGGGATAATACTAGGACGAATGTTAAATCTATGAGCACTATACTCGTATCTCGGCCACATTCGAACTATGGGGGCTGCGCGCCCAGTGTGAGCACAAGACGCATATGTGCACTATGTACATATACGTGACATGCACACATAGGCGTCCAGTCCACAAGGAACAAATGTGAGTGTGAGACTTACCAAACGGAACCTACCCGCGAAATCTTAACTCCTTTTGACGCCAACCCATGTTCTCGGAACCGCTTTTGCATTACTTCAAGGACATGGGGGTAAGGCCAGTAAGCCGTGCTTCGGCTTCCAGCTTATTGTGCCTGCTTGGCATTCCTTTCTGCACCCAGCCAAATGACGCCCGCACCGCCCCCAGCTGTGGCAGCTATACCGCACAGCCGAGGACGGTGATAGCCTCCCGACCGGGTGAACATTAGACACCTCATCGTCCCCGGAAGAGAGTCTTTCCGGGATTTCTCCTATTTTGCCGCGAAGAGGTAGAACTGTAACATGCTTTTGCAAGCCGCAGCCCTATGACCCTCTTTGCCGCACCTCCAATATGCCTTCGTTCGGTCGGGGCCTTCACAACCGGCTGCCATGTAGCCGAAGCCTAGGCAGCGATAGCACCCTTGTCTTGCTCGCCACTTGTTGCGTTATCTTTATCACTTCACTAATTCCCACCTTTATCTTCAAGAACATATTGCTCTTCGTTCTGGAGGAATCATCCATTTCGCATTACTTCAGGAACATGGGGGTAAGGCTACTACGACGAGCTTCGGCGTCCTGATGATTTGCGAACCTGGGCTTCTCTCTCTCTTTCTTCTGGAGGCTTCCTTGGTAGGGGGGCCTCTTTAAAGGAAAAACATCGCTTTGTACCCGGAAGATGGTCTATCCGGGTCTTCTCCGTTCGTGCGGCATAGAGGAAACACTGAGGAGTACCAAGGCACTCCGCAGACTTATGGCCCTCTGTTTTGCATCTCCTGCATGAATTGGTCCTAGTGGGACCCTCGCACTTCGATGCCAAGTGGCCGAAGCCGTGGCAGCGGTAGCAGCGTATGACCTCCGTCTTCTTCCTTACCCTAAGGCCTTTTTGGTTGCCCATGTTTCACATATTAACCTGGCAGTCCGCTGGAACGGAGACCGATCTGTATCCGCAAGCAACTCTGAGTGCACCCTTATACTGCACCTTCAAAAGACGATTGCGTCGGCATTTTATTTTAAGAGCGTTAGCCCACACCTCTGCTCTCTATAGTAAAATTGAGTTTGCCACGCTCATTAAAATTCTCCTTTTGGAACTTTTCGGGCCTGTTACATTCTGTGTAAGCCGCGTTAACATGGCAACCATTTTCTCGGCTTTATTTGCTACCTCCGTGATTTGTATCCCGAAGTTCAGCTTTGCATCAATATGGACACCAAGGTACTTCAGTGCATCTCCAGCTTCCATGGAGTGCCCCGCGATATCCGCAAAAAAGGATTTGCTGAAGTACCTCTGCCTAGTCAGGACGACAACTTCGGTTTTCTTATTGGCCAATTGAAGATGGTGTTTACTGAGCCCGTTTTCCACTTTCGTGGCGACAAAGGTTACCAATTGTCGCGCTTGTTCTTCGGTTCTTGCTTTAATCATCGCCGCAAGCTCATCAGCGAAATCTATTAGCCTTGTTCCTTCTGGCATGTTCATTATGAGGACTTCGTCATAAACTACATTCCATAGTTCAGGCTCAAGAACTGAACCTTGCGCTACTCCTGCAGTGATCTTGGCACTGTACTCTCCCTTGGTGGTCTCAAGTTTTAACCACCTATCATTGAGATAGTCGCTAATGTAACCCGGCAAAGGTATTAAGGGACCTTAAATCGTCTTTCCAAGACGTCAAAAATGTCAACCCATCTTACAGAATTGAAGGCATTCCTGACGTCAAGGGTAACCATCACGCAGACACTCCTAGTCCGGTGGTTTACTCTCCATGCTATTTCTGCCTCTCGAAGAGCTTCGCGAATCACACCTACCATGGACCTGCTAACTCGAAATCCACGTTGGTTAATGGCCAGGCCTCCTGCTAATTTAATGGCCGCTCTCAACCTGGCTCGGATACATCTCTCGAACAGCTTTCCTGTAACATCGAGCATATAGAGTGGTCTATATGAAGACGATGTGATAGGTGGCCCCTTACCTTTATCCAGCAAGACTAGCTTCTGTTTTTTCCACTTTTTACAACAACAAAAAACCGCTCTTAGGCAAGCATTAAAAATGTTGAGAAGCATAACAGGGTACTTCTCAGATATCTCTTTCACTACGTAGGTCGGAGTTCCATCAGGGACTGATGCTTTGCCACAAGCTATTTTGGATGTTGCTGTCCGTAGCATCGTCGCAGGATCCATGGCCCCAACCGGTGTTCGACTATAGAGCTTGCCAGTTACAATTTGATATCTCAATCCCCAGACATCTTGATCTACTGCTTTTCGTACATCAGCCCATGTGCTGCGCTTGCTTTAATTGATGGCGCGGTTCAGTGTCCTTTTCGCGGCTATATATTCTTTGTTGGCCTCGACAACATCTCTGCCTTTCTTACGAGACCGAGGGACTTTTAGCCTTAGTTGGAAACAATGAACTCTTAGTAGAGCAATTACGTTGTTCCACTAGTACGCAGCTGGTTGTTGGCGTTTATCTGACTGTTTTGGCATTGATGCATTGCAACCTTGCACGATCATATCCATAGTGCTCTCTATCATACTTTCTACAGACAACCTCATGATAACGGGGGGTGTTGATCCATCAAGCAGATGTCCACCCATCTTAGAAATATTCACGAGTAGCTTGCTTTTGTCTAGCTTACTTGAATTCCAACCTGATCTGTGTTTACCACCTTTATGCGCCTTTCCAATCCTTACAGGGACACAGACCAATTGGAAGCGAATATGCTGGTGATCGCTTGCTGTGTAGTCTTCAAGGACCTCTTATTCGGATATCTGACTTGCTACACCAGGGATGGCCATTATAATGTCCAGAATTATCTTACGGTAGCCTCTCCTTCTAAAGGTGGGAGAACATCCCGTGTTCATCACAGTTAGATCCAGTCTAGCTACCATATTCGTGACATCACGTCCCTTCTTATCTGCCCAAGACATGCCCCATTCACATCACTTAGCATTGAAGTCACCAGCCACAATGATATTTCCAGCCAAATTAACACCAAGATCCTCTATTTCTTCTAGTTTCCTACGAAAAACCGCTGTATCATCATTTGGTGAGAGATAATAGCTGACGATGGTTACTTGAGTTGTCGTGACCCATTCATAGCAAACGCCTACACCGTATTTTTGTACCGGGAAGTCGTGGCTATTTATTTATTGCCCATATTGTTCGCAGATAATAAAAAAGCCGTATGACCGCCATTATCTCCGTTTCTTATTCTTTTTCTTGGCTTCCAGGAACACCACACAAGTTGATGATCCCGTGACATGATCATGATTCTTTTCCGGATCTCTTTCTGCACACAAGTAAGATTTTGGGGTTGCAGTGCAGTTGGTCGTTTGGTGGTCTTTGTCACCGCACTTCCAGCTCGACTCAGCTCTATCAGTTGCCTGACAACTCATCGCCATATGGCCATACCCGTGGCATCGGAAACATCGCAGCAACGGCTCCTTCTTAATGGGACAGCTGACCCAGCCTATCTTAATGTGGTTCATCTCGTCCAGTTTGTTGGCATAAGTCTCGTCCAATTCGACAAAAGCTATAACATTCCCCCAGCGGTTTGGTCGTGACATATTGATCTTAATATCATCATTGAGACTAATTTCTAGGGCAGTCTCTAGGGCACTTTTTATTTCATCCTTTTCCGTTGCGGCATCCAAATCCCGAATATCCACTTTCAGCTCTGGGCACCAACGAACGGACCTTTCCTTTTTCACCTACAGCGGCCTGAAGAGCTAAACTAAACCTGGACTTGTCTTCAGGTTTGGCGCTTAGTTCAACCAAAACGTCTCCCTTCCTCGTATCCCTGATAGCAGAGAATTTGATTCCCATATCATCAGGTTTGACCTTGGCCTTGATATCCCTCAGGGCATCGGCATACTTTTTCCCTTCCTGGGAACTTATAAGTATTGCTTCCGGACGGGAGCGTTCTTTCCTTCGAAGTACCCTAGCCACATTTTGCGATATCGCGTGCATCTCTTGTGATATTTCTGTCACTTTATCACGTTCACTTCTTTCTTTACGTCCTCTTTCTGGAACGATTATCCAGGGGCTGGACGCTACAGACTGCAACTTTTTCCTTGGCTGAGTATAAGAACTGTAATTGGGACTGGGAGTATTTTCATCCCTCCCATGCTTTTCAAAAGGCTTCGCTGTCTGACCTTGTTGCCCATGCGGCATCTTGGGTTCCATCTTTTCTGTGTCGGTACTCTTCTTGATTTCCCTAATCTTGGTTCTGATGCTTATCATCTCTTCGAGCTTTCTTGAAGCAAGTTCCACGTTGCTCTTTATATCCTTTTGTGTATCCGTAGTAGCTTTACACTCCTGGTCCGCATTTCTAATGACCTTTATCAGTGAGTAAAATTATTCTTCTTCCTGTTTTTTCAAATGTTCCAAGTTATCCATTTTTGAGGAATTTATATGTTCACGCCTGTTTGGCGTTCACCCAATTTTCGTTCAGCCTAACCATGATGCTTGCATCGTCCTCAGCAGTGCGGGGGTACCGCATATCGGGCTCGTCGGCTTTCAGCATCCTGGTCGAGTGTGCTTCATTAGCTTGGGCATCCCTGAGGTTTCTTCAACGAGGCTATTTCCCTAAACACCAAGCACCTTATAGTCCCCGTTAGGTGGTCTGTCCGGGGCTTCTCCTTTTTTGCGGCGCAGAGGTAGAACTGCGGCGTACTTTCATATGTCACAGCCCTATGACCCTCCTTCCCACATCTCCAACAAGTTCTTTTACGGTCAGGGCCCACGCAACTGGCTTATATGTGGCCGAAGTCGAAGCAGTGGTAGCTGCGCGTCCTCTCAGTCTTCTTCTGTATACGACAGGACACTGAAACCACCTTTAGGGGTCCCGCGGGAACCTGTGTTGCGCCGACCCTTCTGTCAGCTCCATGAAAACCCTCAAATTGCCTCTGAAGGTTCTTTTCGTGAGGCTGACTTTAACCTCTCTAGCATTTCTGCTTCCGAAGTAGCTTTTTACGGCCGCTTCGACCTCCTCTGCGTAGGTAGTTGAATCGAGGTCCAAGACCTTAACCTCGATGCGGGGTACGAGCTCGTGCACGCTAGCGCCCTCGCCAACTGACTCCTTGATCGCAGCCGACAGCTTAACTCTGCCTTTCGCGGCATGTCCGAGTTCCATAAAGACCTCTCTGTTTTTCGTTGCATCTTTGTGGCTCCTTATTGTTGATTTTGGGTGCAGACGTTTTTGCCCCTACACCATCATTCTTAGGAGTTGAGGACGCTGTTGCGGCATCTGCGGCATCTTTGTTCGTCAGCGTCTCCTTGCTGGCTAACAATCCATGCTGTCTCTTCTTTCGCTCCTCCATCACTCTCTGGGATATAGTGTCGCCCATATACACTTCAAGGGTATTGAAGTTTCTGAGCATCATACCCCGCATGCGGAAGTAAGGCCTGAATACTCTAGGAGACGACCTAATATTCTAGATACACCGTTTAGAACACTGCATCCTGGTGCAATTCTGTCTTCGGCACGGTTTTGAACTCCTTAATTTGGGATTTTTCCTTCGGTACCATACCTGGGACATTGTCTCCGTCTGCTTATTGAGTTGTGGAATCGTATTCAGCAAGAAGTTTTTAAAATTCAAATTAAAAAACTTTTGTTACTCCAATATATTTTAAAAAAATGTGATCCCTATAGTACTCGACGTGGAGACCTAAATCACAATTATGAAGGAAACTTTGAGCTTTCTTAATTAATATGAAGGTGCGAAACCTCCGAAATGACAGACACTGGATTATAAAGATAAACGTAATTGTCAATAGATATATAATCATCCATATATGATTATAATTTATATACATTATTAAAGAATTTAAAAGTATAAAACACATTTTCTTCCGCCTCTGATGTTCAATTATAGAAGCCAAAGTACAAGTAGAATATGAGTTTAGTGTCTTTAAGAATCGAGTTGAACAATCACTTAAATGATTTTGTTCTTTCCCAATCGTTAAGGAACTGTTAGAGAATAAACGCTCTGAAGGAGCGTTCATAACAGAATATTAATTTAACTAGATGTCGCTGCGTCACACGCTATATAGTTAAATACAGCACATTATTTTTGGGCGTTGTTTGATCTTCACTTTTTAATTTTTATTTAACATATGATCTGTAATTAATCCATCTATATATTTTGTTCAAAATTCATACTTTTTTGAAATTTCATCTCTAGTTGAAAACTCTTTTTTTGTTCTTTTTAAATTATAATTTTAGTTGATTCATAAGTTTACCCAGTTCAAATTTCATCTCTTCGGTTCAAAATGTAATTATTTTTTATTTAAGGCTGAACAGAAATATATTTTTTCATGAATAATACTATGCTAAATGAGCATGAAAAAGATTCACAATTAAAAAATAGACTTCAAACTACGTCACTTTTCGGCACATCGGTGGCAGGAAATGATAATTTAAAAAAAGATAGATGAAAAAGTCAACCAAATCCTTTAAAATTAATTTTTTTCAAAATTCAACTGTGTACTTAAAAATTAATTTTCCTACTAGAAACTTAATTAGCTCTGTTAAAAATACCAGGATTTCATTAAAAATTTAACTATTTTCTTGAAAATTGTTTTTTAATTTTAATTTAATTTAATTTTATAATTTTAACGAAAAGTGATTTTTTTAAACTGCAACTTACATTACTTCAGTTATAACTTCGCCTGTTTAGTTAAAAAATTTACTTTTTTTGGGGTGGAATATTCTATCCATAAATCATTAATGATCGATACTTTGCAGAGAGAGAGAGGTCCGTCGTAAATGAATTTCTCAAATTTTAACACAATTTCAGTCAATTGAAAACCTTCTATTTTTCCTATTAAGTGGTGCAATAATTGCATACTCTTATTTTTTAGGAGTTGAAAACATATTTTTTCAGCATAATTTTATAACAAAAACTTTTAAACGACTAAAAAAATTGGAAAAATATTTAAACCTTCTTAATGATCAAATATAGTTAATGTCTTTCATTATTTGCATAAATATTACCCCTAAGGGGGTTGAACAACCCCTTATACAAAGTAACATTAAGTATGTACTTTAATCCATAAAACTTCGTAGAAAGTTTTTATATAGGGAATATCGAAGTAGCTCATTGCAAATCTGCTATCGAATCTAAAAAAATTAAAAATGACAGATCTAATATGACGGACAAAAATGTTGAAAACAAAAAACATTTTTATGAAATTTTGTATGCAGAGGCTTTTAAGCTCGCTGATTACAAAAGTTACCAAAGAAAAAGTAATCTATATATAAATATATGGTCATGTATAATTATGTTTAATTATACATAATTTCATACTAATATTTTATGAAATATAAATTACACGAAAATAAGTGTATAAGTCATTTAAAAATAGTAGTTTTTCAACTCTGAACTCCAAACCCCCTTAACAACAGACATACTGAAGACCTGTGCTTTTGAACCAAACAACGCCATACCCAAATTCGCAATGTGTTCCACAAGATTCTCCAAAACTGAAGTCTACAGTATTAGTAAATTTCTCCCGTCTTTCATTGACGTAACCACTTTTATACCAGTAATATTTAAACAAATCGATATATCTCGGTGAGGATAGTCGATTGTGAACTAATTATTGAAGTTTGATTATATTATTTCTCACTTGTAAATTCATGTCATGATCCATTAACATTACATTATCAGAAAATTTTTGGACAAAGTTTTTCCAAATACGAAGTCCATAAACATCAAGTGATTGAATTTTTCCTGTGGTACCGGTTTGAATTTTTTCACATTAAAAATTTTATTTTTTGGCATTTTTTCCTCTACAAATCTGTCGCAATGACCACTCCAAGATTCAAGTAATATTTATGGAGTGATGGCCTACATGTGTATAAAATATTTTTTTAGATCAAATCTCGAAGTGATCTGCAATGAAACGATTTATTAAATAACTTATCTACGATATGACAATATAAAAGTTCCCTTATGTGTTGTTAATTTTTCAGATTTGGATGCTTCTACGTGCACGTTTTCTGGTTTGAATACGTTTTTTTCTACAACAGGGCTAAATTCACCACTTGGTTCCTTTAAAACAATAAATAGTGGTGACAATAGTTGCCCAGTAGCTGATATTAGTGGTTGTATTGTGTAGCTGTGCGTTGTTACTGAAACGAACTGTACCAGACATTGCACTTGTTTTTCTCCTTCAATTGCTAATGTTTTTCCCGATTGCATTTCTAGCTGGAATCCGCTCTGATCTGAATCATACAAATTTGGATTCCAATACTTGGTTTACATGATTAAACATCAGGGACAAATGCGTCTGCTTTAGCCTTAAGTTCTGAGCTTTCTTAAATTTTATTAACCAATTTTTAGAAGCTTGAATCCAATTTCACCAAATCCAATTTCTTTTTTAGCTTGTAAGGCCCATCGAATTATATCTTGATCATGAATTATTGAACCGCTGCTGAGGGCCACTTTAAAACTATCCAGGGTGTACTGACAAATTTGTACTATTTTTTCTCTATAAATGCCACCTTCATTAATTGTATGACCCCAACGACCTAATTGACTAATAGATGACATTTTTTAAATCTGTTTTGCACTGTTTTGAGACTTAAATTTTCCTTTCTTTTGTCACTTCTCCAAAATTCTACGGCTCTTACTTTTTAATCAAAATCTACTTCTTCATTATCTTCTGTACACTGATTTGTTGGTGCTATGTCCGGATCAAGGAGATTATGTTGCACTTTATCTTCAATTATTTTTGCATCATGATTTTTATACTCTTCTTGATAATCCAGAGTCATCAAAAATCATTTCTATATCGTTGAAAACCAGAGAAACCCATGTGAGTGTAAATTACTGAAATCATTAATTTATGCATTAAATTAAATTCCTTCATTTTATTATTTCCAAAAGTTTTATATGTGTTGAAATGCTTATTTAATATTTCACAGAAAAATGATCAGTATAAAAACTTTCATTTTTTTGTGATCGACAACTTTTGTATTTAAGTGCATAAAATTCTCACGTATTTAAAAAAACACTGCTAAAAGCAAATGATTTTTTAGCTACTTTACAAGTTTAAGGCAGTATTCTACTTTGGGCGATCAAAAAAAAACTATTTTTGTGAATTTTAATGAGATTATTAATAAAGATATTGATATAGGGTATTTTAGGCCCAATGAATACACTCTTGAAATATAAAAAAAAATTATTATGTACCTCATGCGCTTTTTATACATAAAAACACCATTCGAATACAATGCCTTGAATTGTAGGTGGGTCTGCGCTGGAGTAAAAACTTTGAGGATGGGTTATCTGAAACAGAAAAATTGGAATGTTTTAGGTTCAGTATAACATCAACAACCGCCTGAAGTAAATTTTTTAATTTAAATGCATAAATAAAAAAATGGCAAAAAAGGGGGAACAAGCAAAAATTGTATTTTTTTGCACAGTTTTTTGCACACAAAAAATAGTAAAAATGAAAGTTTTGAGATAATTTTAGTTCAGTCGGTTGATATGCCAGTGCCATACAAAATGCCTTCCGACTGTTTCAGATGATTATTTTCTTGCAATCTAGCCTGTCTCCGTTGCGTTCTGCTCTCCTTAGAAACCTCGGTCGAACGGCGGTTCTCTCTGACTATGCGTTCTTGGTGGCGCATACTGCCATACTGTGCGGCAATATCGCCGATTTTAACACCCATCACTTCAATAATTTTCAAAATTGGTTAAAATCCTTCGTTAAAAATACATGCTGCAGTAAGACACGCAATTTTGACCATTTTTTTCCATTGTAAATGTGCTTAGGTGTCATATTCCAAACTATGGAGTTAAAACACCCATTATTATTCTGAATATTTCCACCACATCATTTCTCAAGCAACTCCTGTTTGGTTAGATCTTGATAGATGGGCTTCAGAACTTCTTGCACGTCTTCAGCAAGTGGAAGGGGGTGTTTGAATTTTTGTAAAGTGTTGTTTGCTTTGGCTTCACGATACTTGCACCAGGAGTTTGTTCCGGCCGGTCAGAGCGTATGCTTCTGTTTAGAGGCGGTTGAAATCTTTGATAAAATCCGGCTCAGATCTCGTTGCGCATACCATCGAGTGAATTTTTATTCTACTGAACTGCCAGCCCGTAGTTCCTTGACACATCTTTCATTAATTTTATTGTCAAATCGGCAGTTTTAACTTTTTTAATGACGACTCTCTTTTTCTTGACAACTTTTTTCGGTGCAGATCTTGGAGTGGGATTTTTAGTACTCTTTTTTCACTAGCTTTTTTTTTTACGGCTTTTTTTTGCTTCGGCTTTTTTTCTTCGGCTTTTTTTTTCTTCGGCTTTTTTTTCTTCGGCTTTTTTTGCAGCTTCAGGTTTTCTCCTCTGAGTAAGAATTTCTTTGGCTTCACTTGCACGCTTGAATATTCATTTTGCAACGTGCAGAATACACTCCAACTTCTTCACAATAATGTTTTCGCCGCATTGGAAAGTTTCAAGCAACATTTTGAAGGTTTTTGAGTCACCCTCTCCTATATAGAAACCGTACTTCACTCCGAATTTCTCTAACGATCTTAAAAACATTTTTAAGACACCTTGAACCTCCCTCTTGCCGGCACTCCTTTCGTGATTTGCACTACAATTATTCTTGTGTTTAGCATACCACGCTACAAAACCAATCTCGTCTTTTTTCAATAATCGTATGATTTGCGGAAACTAGACATCACAACAACGTTCAATATTCTTTTGCTGCACTTGCCAATCAGAGATACGATGCCAACGAGAGAAGTGAAGCCTCTTTTTGCCCAAGAACCTTCTCCACAAACCGTCAGATTTTCACCATTTCCTTTTTCGGCATTCAACTTCTTTTCTTCGTCGATGGCTTTCCTTTGAACTAATTCAAATACACTTTTCACAGTGACTTTGATGTTACCGACAATTTCATAATATACTTTAACATTAAAGCCTACGCTAAGTTCCATTAGCGCCCAAAATAAATGTATGCCTTTATCATCAACGCCAAGTAAATGAAACACGAACACAAGTCGACGATTAATTTCGTATCCATAACCAATCATCGGGCCCGAGTTGATGTACCTGTCTAGACACTTACAACTGAGACACACTTTGAAACTAAGGCCTCGCAGTCCATATTTCGAAAACGAAATTTTGTCTTTAAAAACATTACACTCTACCATCTGTAATAGCATTTGTATCCATCGTGAACAGAAAATAAATTAAAAATCACTCGGAGATGTTACAATTTTTCATTTATGAAAAGAAGCAGCTACTCGAGCGAGCAAAGCCAGATAATGCTGGTTCAGTGCAAGTGCCGGATTAGCGCGTAGGGTAGGGGAAGGTGTAAGAGGAGAAAAATGCACAGCTAGACTACTTGGATTGTTCTGAAATTTTGAGAGTATATAATTGCATATATTTACTTTCGAAAAATGTAAAAAAAGTCGATTTTTTGAAACACCCAAAGTAGAATACTGCCTTAAGAAAACTTTTATCCAGTTTGAAATTAAATCATATAAAATCAATGCAAAATCGCTGAAGAAAGTTATTTACGACTATACAACTGATACAGACTTAGTATTTATACTTCACGATATCGTAACTATCGTATGCACAACACTTACTGAAATAAAAATGACACAGGCAACAAAGACAAACACCTGATAAAGTTAATCTACTTGTAAAATTAAACTGCTGATTGTGAGTGGCACATATTGTCAAGAATAAAAGTGAAAAGCCTTTATCTGTAGAATTATCATTGAATTCATGATAACATTCGTTACGCTGATGAACGCGATAAATTTCACTTAGAACGATAACTTGTTTTCTAATTTCCAAAAAGTTCAATTTATAATTCTATAATCTATTTTTACCAAAAACAACAGCAACAATAACAGGAACAGCAACAACACAAATAATAATAGAAAATAATAGTAATAATAATAGGCCAAATAGGCTGATAAGGAAGAGGAGAGGGACTAAGTAGAACATCAAATTCCATAAATGAACAATGAAGAGTATATTAAAGCTTTTGAAACGCTTGTCGCTTCCCGAGGGTCGTCGGGGCGCCTCAGGAGCCACAGCAGGCGGGATGGTAGCGATAGTGAGCTGCGAGATGGTCAGGCAGATCTCACTAAGCAAACAGCTGGCCAGCAAGAACATCTGCGACAAACGGTAAGCAGTGGAATATCAACGGTGCCTGCTGAGGATGCTTTGTCTAGCGTTAGCTATTTGCAGCCAATCACCTCGACAGAAATACCGTGGGAGAGCATCAATTAGAATAACACAATGAAAGAGGAATTGGTGCGTCTGTATTACGAAAGTGCGAAGTTTGAAACGAGAATGGAAAAAGGATACAATTTAAGAACAAAATTGGCTGCAAAGTATCCTAATGTACAAGAAGTCGCATTAAGAGATCTTACTCTAAGGTGAAGGACATAAGGACTAATCCACATGTTACAGAAGACCGAGTAATAGAGATTAAACGACAGGTTGATTTGACGTGGAAAAACGACGGGGCAAGCAGGAGCAATTTATGTTCCTCCTCAACCAATTGATGAACCAACACCACCACATCCTCCAGAGGTGGATGACCTTATACAACCAAAGGCAGAAGCAGAGGTTCAACAACCAAAAAAGTGACGACAATGGACGTACCATATAAACAGAGATGTTATACGCCTTTATTTTCTGGCAGAGAAATGTGGACAAAGTTTGAGGAGAGAACACCATAGACTCTGTTTGCTTAAATACCCAGAGCTAGCCTTGGAAGATGTGGACAACGAAGACTTGATTGATGCTGAAGGCATAGGTGCTAGGGATAATGAACATCATGTACCGGATCCATTACAACCAACACTAAGGCATTTTCTGCCCAAAATGAACGTCACAAATGATCTGCGTGCACTAATAGCACATCTCGACAGCAAGGTTTTACCTACGTATTTGAACGTAGCACAAACTGCGTTAGAGGTGCAAACTCTTGTATAATGTGCAGCTGTGGCAACCGTTAGATCGTTGGGCCGGGCAACTAGGCCTACAAATGCAGTTTTTGTCCCAGCAAGGAATCGAGATCCACCATAGAAAATCGGGTTGGATATGGATGTCAGCAAAGTAAGGTGCAAATTGGGTCGATTGACTCAATATAAAAAAGGAAATAGAACCAGAAAGCTAATAAACCATGTTACTAAAATAATCCACCGTCGGCACATCGAGACGTTAACACCAGCAATATTGGACGAAATTTTATACTCTCAACGACAGAGACTTCATGTTTTTACTGCTAGACGGCGTCGGTACAAGAAAAGTAGTGCACGAAGGAAACAAAATTAAAACTTTCAGACAGATGAAAGAAGCTTCTATCGTGAACTGAGTGTAAAGCCAAATAACCAGCAAGGCGCCGAAGTCCCTCAATTGGAAGATATGAATAACTACTAGTCGGGTGTTTGAGGAAAAATGAACAGATGCATTTTGGATAATGCGTGGTTCAAACTGGAGGAAGCAAGGGCCAGCAATAGCCCTGAAATGCAACTGAAAAACATCAGCTCTAGATGTTTCAGTGGTCACTTGACTTAGTCCGTGGCTACGATGTATAATCTGGTTTGCCCGAATAAAAGTTTAATAAATACGTTTAAGAATATCAAGAGTAATAATATCAAGTATATCAAGACCCTCGGTGGCTCAGTTGGTTAGACACTCGGACTTCACCTCAGAGGTCCGGGGTTCGAACCTTGAGCTAGTACCTTTGGAAATTTTTCTATCTACCTTTAACGAGATTCTGGTGGTTCGGAGCCCACCTTAAGCTGAAGGTCCCCTCATCGTGTACTTGACTGCAACCCAGTCCGTCAATGATGGGTTTAAAACCAGGCTTTGTCCAATATGTCGGGGCACACTGCTCTCATCAGATCACTTGATTGCATCATAAAAATGCGTCCGGGACTGATGATACATACCGGTACAGCCCTGTGTTAAAATAATCAAAAATAAAAATTTAACTCTAACCAAAAAATTCCTTCGACATGTTAGGTGTAACCATCTTAAGCCTGTGGCAACATAAAAAATTAACAGAATATCATAATACAGCTCAGTTGTTTAGACGTTTGGACTTCACCTCAGAGGTTCGGGGTTCGATCCCTCAGCTGGTACCTCTGGAAATTTATCTATATAACTTTATCGAGGTTCTGATTGTTCGGAACCCACCTTAAGGGCATGTAATACTTGGAAAATTATCGATTTTACCAGTTTTAGGATCTCCCGGCATTTTGTTAGAATAATAAATATTTTGTCTTAAAAATTTAGGAAATGATAGCAAACATGCTAACGGACGTCCCTGCACACTTTTTTATCGGTTAATTTAAAAAAATTTAATTTTGCTCAATTTTATTAATTTGCATGCCGCTTAGGAATTAGTATCGATTTTATCATTGTTAGATTCCCCCGGCTTTTTTCCTAGATTAGTAAATAGTTTGTCTTCAAAATCTGGGGAATAATAGCGAACATGCTGACGAACGTCCGTGCCCTCTTTTTTTGTGGGTTAATTCCAACAAAATTTTGATTTTGCTAGAAACGTGTGTGTATATTTCGAGGTTATGTGTGTTACAATTATCCCGAGCGTTACTTGCAAATAACGAAATATTTTTGGCAACAAACTTTAGACTTACAAATAAACATATTAACTATGTCCCGGAACTAACCTTGTTTGTAGGCAATCAAAAAAGTTTATTTCATAAATAATTTCCAAATTATCGGAACGACAGAGCTGAAAAACGACATAAGCTCAGACTAATGCTCGTGCATAAAATTTCTATTTAGCACAATACAATTTTTTTGTTATTAACACTCAAAAAAGAGTCCGGGGACGTTCGTTATGAAACCAGGCTTTGTCCAATATGTCGGGGCACGCTGCTCTCATCAGATCACTTGATTGCATTATAAAAATGCGTCAGTAACTGATGATATATACCGGGACAGCCCCGTGTTAAATAATCAAAATAAAATCCAACTTGATTAATTGATGACCTTGTTTAATATATTAAGGAGACAATATAGATTGATAAATAAATAATTATAATTGTTTAAAAGTTGAAAAATATATTTTAGTTTTATTCTAAGCAATCAGAACTCGATATTTTCGCTGATGAATGTTTATTGCACACAGGTTTTTTTACATTTATTGCAACTTTTACGGGTTTTCCTGCGCCTTTCTATTGTTTGTCGGTAACACAAATGACAAGAACCTGTTACTTTTATCTTACTAGAACTATCACTAGTCGCAGTTTCTTTCTCAGCAACCAATGCAAGAGCCAACTCAACACCGAGCACGTCCTCGTTCGCGTTCTTTGTCGAATAATGACGCATAGTATGCTTGTTTGAAGAACGATCCTCAATAAATGGTTTCGCTAATTCTTTACTCAATTGACGCAATATAGTTAAAACTAGAGGCGGGTACCTGAGTACTCCGGTTGCGTATTAGTGTGGGTAAAGTTGGTTGTGAACATAAGGGTTAATTTTTGTCGGTACCGTTCGCCAGTTATCGTTTCACCAGGTTGCAGCAGTTCGTAATACGCAGCTCCCCTATCGTCCCACCAAATACACAGCTAAGCCTTTTTTCCATGTATATTGCGCACTGGTTGTGACGTTGAAGGCTGGTCTGGGTCTGCCTATGATTTTCTTCGCTTTGGGTTGTCAAAATAGATCCACTTTTTATCACCTGTCACAATTCGATGAAAGAAATCTTTTCTTTTCTGTTTGGCTAGTAAAATTTCACAAATTGTTATTCGCCTTTTAATGTCTCTGTATTTCAATTGATATGGAACCCATTTCCCTACCTTCTAGACCTTTCCCAATGCGTGTAGACGTTCGGAAATGGTGGATGGGGCAATATTCAATGCATTTGCAA
Source organism: Belonocnema kinseyi (assembly GCF_010883055.1). Taxonomy (NCBI): domain Eukaryota; kingdom Metazoa; phylum Arthropoda; class Insecta; order Hymenoptera; family Cynipidae; genus Belonocnema; species Belonocnema kinseyi. The sequence continues at coordinate 60,109,645 of NC_046661.1, forward strand.
TTTGCTTCAACGTTTGTCTTGAGTCTTCATCTGATAAAGCTTGCAAATCTTCATCTTCAGATTTTTTGGCTGACCTGGACGCTCCTTGTCTTCTATATCGAAGTGACGAGTTTTAAACTGATGAAACCATCGTTCATTAGTGTTTTGGGTTATAAAATTTTCCCCGAAAGCTTCAACTAATAATCTATAACTTTCAGCAGCTGTTTTCTTCAAATGAAAGAACGTTTTTAAACTTATCCGCAACACAGCTTTTTCAGGTACGTAATTCGACATTTTCAAAGCTTTCAAAAAATATATTCTTTGCACAATGACAATCCAGAACAAACTGGCTTTTTGGTGACGTATGTCGAACCTTCAAAACGACATAGACACCATGCGTCTTTACCACTAAACGTATTAGTATCGCTATCTCTTAGTAAAATCGACATTATTAACCGAAACACCTATTATTACTTGTACATTTGTTGGTATAGACGCATGGCGTCTATGGCGTTTTGAAGGTTCGACATACATCACCAAAAGCCAGTTTGTTCTGGATTGTCATTGTGCAAAGAAAATATTTTCCGAAAGCTTTAAAAATGTCGAATTACGTACCTGAAAAAGCTGTTTTTCGGGAAAGTTTAATAACGATCTGTAACTTGAAGAAAACTGCTGCTGAAAGTTATAGATTATTGCTTGGATCTTACGGGGAAAATGTTGTAACACAGAAAACTTGTGAACGATGGTTTCAACGGTTTAAAACTGGTGACTTCGATATAGAAGATAAGGAGCGTCCAAGTCAGCTCATAAAGTTTAAAGATGAAGATTTGCAAGCTGGAAAGGTCCAGAAGGTAGGGAAATGGGTTTCATATCAATTAAAAGACAGAGACATTGAAAGACGAAAAACAATTTGTGAAAGTCTGCTAGCCACGCAGAAAAGAAAAGGTTTCTTGCATCGAATTGTGACAGGTGATGACAATTGGATCTATTTTGACAACCCAAAGTGAAGAAAATAATGGGTAGACATAGGCCAGCCTTCAACGTCACAACCAGTGTGCAATATACATGGAAAGAAGGCTTTTCTGTGTATTTGGTCGGACAATAGGGGAGCTGTGTATTACGAACTGCTGAAACCTGGTGAAACGATTACTGGCGAACTGTACCGACAAGAATTAATTAAATTGAACAAAGCATAGGAGGAAAAACGAGCAGACAATGCGCAGACACCAAAAAGTCATTTTTCAACACGACAATGCATGGCCTCATGTTGCGAAACCAGTGCAAAGCTATTGGGAAAACATTAAATGTGGCATCCTACCCCACCCGCCCTATTTACCAGACTTGGCCCCATCGGACTCCCACTTATTCCGATCGATGCAACACGGACTTGCAGCGAAGAATTTTTGTCTTACGAAGAAGTGACAATTTGTCTCGATGAATGGTTGGCCTAAAAAAATAAACAGTTCTTTTGTAAAGAAATTTATGCATTGTCAGAAAGATGGGGAAAAGTTGTAGAAAACGATGGCCAATACTTTGATTATTAAGGTAATTATTATTGTTATGTAAAGAAACGGCCAAATTCTGCGAAGAAATCGACATTATTAACCGAAACACTTATTATAAACTTTCTACGAAGTTTTATGGATTAAAGTACATACTCATTGTTATTTTGTGTTAGGAGTGGTTGAACCCCCTTAAGGGCAATATTTATGAAAATAACGAAAGGCTTCAACTATATTTGCTCATTAATAACGTTCAAATATTTTTTTCCAATTTTTGTAGTTTCAAAATTTTTTGTTATAAAATGATGCTAAAAAAATATGTTTTCAACCCCTAAAAAATAGGGAATGCCATTCTTAATGTTCAAAACATAATGGGCCACTTCATCTTTTTATAAGAAATAATCTCTATTTTGTTTCAGTAAGAAATATTCATTTTAAGCAGAGATACTTAGAAAAAACGCTTTTTGGGGGTTAACTTTAGGGGTGTTTTTCAACCGTTAAAAGTCAATGTTAGACGATAAAAAAAAGATATATCTCTTATTTTTTGATATTCTACAAAATATATTTAAATCATCAAAATCAGTGACTTCGGGTTAGGGACCTCCCTTGTTAGAGTATCAGAACGCGGATTTATCTGGCATGCGCAGTAGTGATTCCTTTGTATTTTTAGGTTATCTAACATTATATATCAGCACAAAAATACACTTACACAGTAATAAGTTCTGTATAACTGTACCGCGCAACGACAGGACCTACAGCATTGATCTTTAGTTACAATATTTACCCAATTTCTTACCATATTGACGGTAATTACGGTAAATCTTGATTTAAAAAATACATAAGAAGACGGCGATATTTCTTTTAGACCAGGCAAAATTTAATTCAGTTGAAGAGTATTTTGCAAATAAAATTACATGAAATATTATTGGATTATGAAAAAAGTGAGAAAGTGTTGATCCTTAAGCAAACATAACCTTTTTCATGTTCATAAGGTACAAAATCTACAAAAACTTTCCTCCTATATCGCTTTACGTTTCAATATTTTGCGACCGATTTTTTTATAAAATTGTTACTCTGAAGTATGTTCTCACCTTTTTCAGAGTTTTCGGCGTATATTTTTGGCAATAAAGTGTCTTTCTGTCGATAATATCGACTTCTAGCTTTTCTCGAAACATTTGTTAGCAAAACAAGTTAATAGTGAATTCGTTTATACTGCACTGGTGTACTCCATGGAACTCTGACCTGCTCCTTTTTACTTCTTCCTTCTCACTCCGACTCGCTTCGGTGCTGGTCAGCGCCGAATTTACCAAGGGGCACCCGAGAGGCCCCTGACCTCAGAAAATTACGTAGGTTACAGCAAAATTGGGAATTTCTCTGTCCTTAAGAGGGCCCCTTCGAGGTTTAGCCCCAGGCCCGGAAAATTGTTAATCCGGTGCTGGTGCTGGTCAGTGTACTCTTAGAGTACACCAGTGTAGGATATCCGAATTCGCTATAAGTTGAAGAAATAATATTTTTTTAAAACGACTTAAAACGAACACTTTCACTTTTTCCCAAAATGCTTATACGTTGCAATAGGGTTCCAATAGGTTGTCCAATAAATGGATCTTATAGTATATAAAATTATAGTTATAAAAACGCTTATAAAATATTTTTTACATATTGTTTGATTTTTTTAATGTAATGTTGAAATATGAATTTTTTTATCATGATGTCGATTGGAGGGCCCCTTTAACGTTTTGTTTTGGTTATCTGCACATCGAACATAGAAGTCGCAAAATATTGTTTAAAAACATGTCAAAGGAGCGTTTTGTAAAAACCAATAAAGAAAATCGACTGAAAAAAATTTATTTATGGTATGTATAAATAATTCATTGAAAAGGTACTTAAATGTCATGTTTACTGAACAATGTGTAAATATGTACGATTTTAAAATGTGTTAATAATTGCACTTACTGTTTTCCTTCAACATACTACTGACTTTTAAATCAAAAATTACAACAGGATACATTTTTTCGTCACGTAATTCTTAAAAAATAAAACTGTCAAATCAAAATAGTCAGAATTGACAGCGGACCGTGGCCTAACCTCTTTATCATAAGTTTCACATTGTCACATTGATAGATAATTATGAGAACCTCTGATTCATGTGACGCCCACGTGACACCAATTTGAATAAGTGTTTTACCGCCTTCAATTTTTAATAATTTTTTTCTTTTGAACGACACAAAATAAAAAAAAATTATAACGCCCTTTCGATTCAAATTGAAATTATGTATTGAAAAATTATTTGATCTAAAATGGCGAAACAACCCTATTTAAAAAAAAAACATGAAATTACATCATATGGTCATTCATTTGCTTGCTGCCCATTCAATGTAAAAAAAGCCATTTATCGCTTTTACGGTAAATACTGTCTATTCGGTAAGAAATCTAAGAAATTCAGTAATTTAGGAGGTAAGGCTGGATGATTGGTTACTATGCAATGGTTTCATGAACACAATAGAAAATCCCGATAAATATTAGTAAAGATCTAGATAATACTGATGCTGGGATGGATGCGCTCAAGCAGTTAAAATTACCGAATTTGATACTCGGAAAGTGGAAAGAAATATATACTGCAAAGCTTGCAAATGATTTATGAGCTGGAGAAAATATATAATCTCTTCAGCTGATAAATGTTAGTGTATAATATTTTAACTATCTAGCATTGTTTTGTCTTCGTTTCAGGGGGCCACGCCCGCGAACCCCCCGCGGCGTTTCATCCCAGTCCACCAGGACTTCGCGCCTGGACCCCGTTACAAATTTGGAGGACTATTATCCAACATTCATTATTCTTGGGATTCATTCGAGTTTCCATGCATTTATCATGAAAAATAGTATCTGATACGCGTGTATGTATTAATTATTAAATTAATCTGGAAAAAGGAGAAATGATTTTTACATATTTCTAATATTTATAAATAAATTGTCTTTATCCAGTTTTTATTCTTATGTTTTCATTTATAATCTGTGATAGCATTACACTGTACCATCTGTAATATCATTGCAAATACACTGAAAAATTGGATAATGCTATAACCTCCATTATCCGTAACTTTTACATTTTAACATTTCTCAAGGAGAAATGATTTTTACATCTTCCTAATATTTATCAATAGTGTGTCTTTATCCAGTTTTTATTCTTATGTTTTCATGTATAATCTGTGATTCGCTCAAAATTAATTTTACGAATCTTTGTTAATTTTCAGAAAATGTTAGTTGAGATAACGGATTGTCCATTTTTAATGTTTAATTCTTGGTAAAATATTTGGAAACTGTGTCGTAAAAAACTATTAGAAAATAATTGTTATATTTGGATAATTTCTTACATCTCTTTTTTCACTTATAATCTAATTTTTGGTAGGTTCAACGAATGGTTGCTGATAAAATATTTTCCTGCCAAATTATACACTCGTATTTAAGGTCAACCATTTGATCTTTTTCAGAGGAAGAGTAAGTACACTGAAGCAAAATTAAAGGCGTTGAAGGCCAGAAACGATTACATTCTCTGTCTAGAAGCATCCAACACAACGATACACAAGTATTTTGTCGACGACCTGTCTGATCTCATCGATGTGAGTGCTTTTCAAGTTAAACTATAATTCTGCTTGCTTCTATAGATTTTAACTAAATTAAGGATCAAATGAGATGCGTATATGTGAACCAATTTGAAACTATAAGTACTTTTAAGGAGGGGGGGGGGGTAGGTTTGCTAAAAATGTACGGCAGATTGCGTTACGTAATGCTTGAACGACTTCTCAGGATCAGATGTGGCTGGTCGGTGTAAAAAAAATTGAAAATGTCTTCTGTTTGCCTTAAATGAAAAGTAATGAATAATAATAATAAAAAATAGGAAAAATATGCGCAGCATGGTCCTACATGATGAGAAAACTGATGGAAAAGTGAGTAATGAGGTTATCCTCAAATAATGTGGTGTACAGAAGATACTAGTTGACAATGTTGATTAGCTACAAGGGTCGGAGCAGTGTCGCGGAACGAACTCGGGGTGTTACGAGATCATTAATTAATTCTTATTTCATAATTTTTGCTTTTATATGTTAATCGACAATAGCAATAAAAAATTTACATCTTTATGCCAATTTTAATAAAATTTAAAAAAAATATCTTACTTTACATTGGATATTTAAGAACCGTTACCTGGTCCTTATTTCATAATTTTGGTTTGATCAGTTACATCAGCAATAGTTATGTTATTAAGGATAAGAATTTGACGTTAAAATTAAATTTAAAAAATAAATAACACTTCGTGCTAGGGTTATTCAGTAATCGGAAGTTGATCCTTTTTCAGAAATGGTTGTTTGCTTAGTAAATAAATTATAGGAATAAGTTATAAACATTTATATGTTGACGTAAACAGGTTCGGGGGCACATTAGTCGGTTTAACAATTATAGTTCAGTTATCGATAGTCGGCAATTTAACTGTCGGTAAGGTTAAGCACTGAAATGCGATCTTAATTGGTCAAAAACGATGCTCTCTGTAATACTACTAATACTGACCAAGGCATCAAATTTTCGTGATTCTCCGATATTATGAAAATAATCTAACTTTCTGGAAATTTTGACATGACCTCAGACGATTTGCCATGACCTCAGACGATTTGCCATACATCAAAGTTTTTGAAGGTTTGAAAATGAGAAGCTATTGCTTTTGATCTTTTTTATGGTTACACTTTCTAGGATCATCGATATTGGATATAGTGTTTAACGGATTTGCAGGAAAGGTCAATCGATATTCAAACTTCCATTTAAAACGGTACATATCTCACATTCAGTGTGTCGAGCTTTCCAGAATTTGGTTCATGGACGTGAATCTAAAGATTTTGTATACATCGAAGTTCCCAGAAGCTCTGATGTATGACGTGTTGTTTCTTAACTTCTAATTCTAGAGGAAACAATGCAGATTCCACAGGCCGACAAAATTTGACAAAAGTCAAAAGCCAGAAAGCAAACCAAACATTTCCGAAGGATTTTGATACGCTGAATACGAATCCGAGCTCAAAATTGCTCCTATACGTCAGGCTTTCAAGATATTTTAACCTAAAAGTGCAAAAAAAGCGTTTTTTAGCTCTTTTTGAGGTTATGTTACCGTATACGAAAAATGTACCACAAAAGCTAATATGGAATTTGAAAGTATTAATCTTCTCATTTCAAACCTACTTGGATTTATTAGGATATCTTTATTTTTCACCAAAATATAGTAATTTGAAATTTTTAATTTTGACGGTTTAACCCATTAACGTTGAGGTGTTCAGATTTATACAAGGCATTCTCTATTGCTGATGGTACGATATTTTTTTTGAAAACATTATCTTCGGGGTTTTCGATAGTGCCCTTTCTATTACCGTTGTCTGTTTTTTTGTAACCCCTAGAAGATACAATATGGCGGCCACAATTTAGGGGCTTTAAAAAAAACAAAGGATCCCGCACAAAATACCAACAAAAAAGCGTACAGTCGTTTGAAACCAAACTTTGCTCATTGATGAAACAATAAAAATATGGAACCTTTGTCTTTTCATTTCTATGAAAGCCGCTTTCTAGGGGTAGAAACCACCCCTAGCAAACCACAATCATGTTAGCCCACCTGACTTTATGAACAATAAGTTTAGTCCCATATTTCACTACAAGTGGGCTAACTTTGAAATGAAAATGTTCAATTTAGCGTATTAACCCATTAACTCCGAGATGATATGTCATTGTCCCTTGAAAATGTTATCTGAGAGGTTTCGGGGGTTCCTTTTGGATTGGGTCAGTTTTTTGTTATAGCTCCTAGAAGAGTGAATATGGAAAACAGTTAGGGCTTAAAAAAAAATTTACTTACCAGCCAATATGCAAAGTTTGGTTCCAAACTACTGTACGCCTTTTTCTTGGTATTTTGTGCGGGATCCTTTGCTCCTTTTTAAATCCCTAACATGTGGCCGCTATATTGGATCTTCTAGGGCTTATAACAAAAAACTGACACCGGAAATAGAGAGGGCACTCTCGAAAACCCCTGAGATAATATTTTGAAGAAAAAATATCGTACTGTCAGCAATAAAGGATGCGTTGTAGAAATCCGAACAACTTAGTGTTAATGCATTTAAACGCTCAAATAAAAAATTTCAAATCTCAATATTTTGGTGAAAAATAAATATATCCTAACAAATCCAAGTAGGTTTAAAAGGAAAAGATTAGTACTTTCAAATTCCATATTAGCTTTGGTGGTAGACATTTTTCTTATCCGGTTACATAATCTCAAAAACAGCTAAAAACGCGTTTTTTGCACTTTTAGGGTAGGATATCTTGAAAACCTGAAGCATAAGAGCAATTTTAAGCTCGGATTCGGATTCAGCACATTAAAAATCCTTCGAAAATGTTAGGTCTGGTCTCTGGCTTAACAATTTTTCGGCCTGTTTTATCATATCAACCGCTTACTCTAATATCTAATGCTGGAAGAAACGTATAAGCGCGAAATTTAAATTCAATTAAATGACGGTTGTGGAAGTCCAGCTCTAAAAAGAACTTTAAGAAGCTATATTTTGCATTTTGAAATCAATCCAATTTTATTTCGAATCAAACCAAATTACGCCTGTAAATGTTCATAGGTGAAGGAAGCAAAAAAACTACTAAATGTGTAGCAGCACGATCCTTCAGTAATTGAAGTAACTATTTATTTTAACTTTACTAGTATTTACAGAAACTAAAATGCTATATAATCTTGTTAACTAATGTTTAACTAACAAGCATCCATCTATATGGGCTGCGGCTTTTGAGCGAAATAACCTATACTATGGCTTAGACCTATAATAGACTAGCTCCATTGCATGTTCCATTTTGGCGATTGTGTGGAAAAGTTTTTTGTAATTTCGATTCGAATATTCCCAGAATATTTTATACAATTCAAATATGGCAGAAATTTTAATTTCATTCTCTATTCATTCATTCTCTATTCATTTATTCATAGCTTCATGATCGAAAATATTTATTGAGAGGTTTTTTGCAATGAGAAAGCCTAATCTGACCTTTATTTTGAGATAGAATGAAGTTGTTTGGAGGCTTGATATACTGTCGGTAAGGTACAATCTCTGGCCATATAGCAGATAAGTTAAAAAATAATTACTTCTACCATTAAGACCTAGCTAAAAATTAGCGAAATTTTCTTGAATTAAGAGTTCTTATTGTGATCCCTCTAATAGCTTAATTTGAAAAGTACCTGACCTGAAATCAGAAGTTTTATGGTTCGATTCCCAATGGAGTGAAGATGGAGTAGGATTTTTTTTCAAGAAATAATTTTAATTTGAAAAATATTATTTTCCATCTAGTCTTGTTGAGATTTTAAGCATTTTCTGTTATTGAAGATTCTTAACTTGATGGATATTGTGTAGATTTTCTGCCTTCATTGTTTGGAGGGTTGATCTACTGTCGGTAAGATACAATCTCTGATCATATAGCAGACAAATTAAAAAATAATTACTTGTACCATTAACAGCTAGCTAAAAATTACCGAAATTTTCTTGAAGTAAGGGTTCTTTTCCTGATCCCTCTAATAGCTTAATTGGGAAAGCACCTGGCCGGAAATCAGAAGTTTTGTGGTTCGATTCCCAATAGAGTGAAGATGGAGTAGGATCTTTTTTTCAAGTAATAATTTTTATCTTGTTGTGCTCCAAAATCGAAGCGATATGTATTTCTTCTCACATGCGCAAAATGGGTTTTAGTGGATGAAAACCACCTCCGAAAAGTGCAATAACAAATATGCATTTAATTGTTTCACATATAGCAGCGGTACCTTTTATAATGAAACCAACTGGCAAAATTTCTTCATAATGAGAGATACAAAAAATTTAATTTTTTCAAATGTGTCGAAAACTTTTTTAGAAGGGTGCATTATCCCAAAATTATTTTTATTACAAAAAAATTGGCTAAGCAGGCATGATTTCAACCCGAAAAATCTGAAAAACTTGTATGTGGCATACAACAATATAATAAAGTTTACGTATTTTTGCATTTTTATGAAAAATGAATTTATAAAGAGTAACCACCCTTAAGTGCATTTTATCACATTCCTGCTAAATATAGTAAGTTTCACGTAGAAAACTGAGCAGAAAATTTTTTCACAAAGAGGGTTGAAAAATATAAATTTCCCAATTTAGTCAAAAAATGGTATGGTAGTAAACTACCCCAAAAGAAGTTACGAATATACAAGATAATTACCAAATAGGTATAAATTGAAGCTGAATAATCTAACCAAAATATGTGTTACACGCGATAACAAAATAAAGTTCACGTGTTTTTGCATTTTCCCGATAAATTGCTTTGTAGGGGATAACCAATCTTAAGGAAACTATATACTGCTTTTGTGAACTAAAGTCATTTTTCGAACGAAATAATAACGAAAAATGTTCTTACACTGAGACGTAAAAAATATGAGTTTGTCAATTTGTTCACAATTTTTATGGGGGTAAACTGTCCCAAAATAAGTTGTGATTATATAAGAAAATGGATGTAAATTAAAGATAATAAAAACGGAAGAAAAAATTTTTTGCACACGATAAGAAAATAAAGTTCACGTGTTTTTGCATTTTCTCGAGTAATTAGTTTATAGGGGTAACCATCCTTAAGTGCTACAATATCCGGCCCACAATTTCTGCGAATGGCAAGCTTCTATCTCCAATTTATCTTGTGTTAAAAGAGCCAAGTGGAAAATTTACACCCATTTTGCACGAAACCATTTTTGAGCCTATAAACGTTTTTGTAGCTGCATCCAAATCTGCCAAACTCACGCCTGTTAAATTTGTTTATTTCTAATCATTTTTAATCATAAAATAAATTTATTACAGTCATTAAATTTGACAAGTTATTTTAGAAAGAATTTTATACCAGGATATTAAAATGTTGCTCCACCTCCCCTATGAAAAGGCGCAAGTGAGTGATTACTCATTGTTTAGTTAGTTACTTGTAATATGGAGGGGGTGAGAGGGCTGTTAGATCACTCTGGCGCTAAAGTTATAGAGCCTATTGTGCCACACCTACGTTTTTTCTCAAGGCAGTACTCTGAATCCGGCCACTTTTCCCGAGTGTTTTAGGATATCGGTGGATGTCTTTGTCACAAGCGTTCTGAGAATATGAATTATTAGAGAATTTATCATTATCAGGTTTATATCAGGTGAATATACTCTTTGCAGGCGTATCTATAGCACAGTAAATGATTTCTTACTCTGTAACTGACGAAGTAATCCTCTCCTACTCCTCATTCGGCAGCTTCCCTAGCAGGCTGCAAAAGTAGAATACTGCCTGTCTAGGGTGAACGGAGCGATCCCTTCCTCTGAAATCATCAGTTCGATGCACAGATTCGAAGTGTTTTGTAAGTTTGGGTGTATGTGTTCATTTCTCGAAAGCGATCAGTGACCATCTAGCGTAATTTTCCCCCGTAGGCGCCTCAAGCGCAAGGAGATCGCTGACTTATTTTCGAGCCTTCTTAATATCGACTTCGACGTCCAAGGCTATTCACCTCGAAAAAGGGCCTCTGCCTTGGTTTGTCACCCTAACCAGCCTTTTCTGTGTGGATCTACAGTTTAAGGCGGGTTCCGAAGAACCGAAGCCCCTGTAAAAGTACATAGGAAAATTTACATTAATACCGTATTAATTTTTTAACTAACTGCAAAAAATCTGGAACAAATATTACTCTTAACATTCGATAATTGTGTGATTAATTGGAATAGAGAATAACTATTTACGATTTACAGGAAATAAAATTGTTTAAAAAAATGAAAATTGTTAAAAAATTTGCTAAATATCATTATGAAAAAAATTTATTCTCACCATTCCGCAGTGGGCCGGGAGACCCAAAGTCTTGGCCAAAAAACAAGTATGAAATTTGAATAAATCAAACTATTTTTCATTTTTCGATACTTTTCAGAGTACTTAAAAATCTATTCTTACAATTATAATTGCCTAGATAAAGTGATATTTTGCATGTGGCCGCCATTTCGTTTCTCTGCAACTTTGTGAAACACACCCAAATAAGAAAAATGAGGTACCATTTTCTTCACTAGAATATCTATTTCCAGCCTGATCTGCGTCATTTTGCGCGTTTTCATTTCTTTAAAAGAAACCTTACTCGAATCGTAGCTGTGCGCATTCATTCGTTCACGCTTTTATCGAGATTTCAATGCATTTGAATACTCAATAACATCTATGCATGAAATTTGAGAATATTAATTATTAATAACATGAAAGCAATACAAATTATTTATAAATATTATTATTAAAGAGTATATTAATTATTTATAATTTTTATAATATATTGTTTAATAAAGTTGAAATTTAATATAATTGAAGGGCATAACTGTATACGGGTGTAAGTGCCGAAACCCGAATTTTACAGGAGAACTAAAAAATACTTTATCTTTCACGCAAATCATTTTTAAAAAATGCAAAAACTTGTCAAGGTGCTGTGGGGCTTGATCCAACCATGAAACGAACATCCTGAAAGATGCAACCTTCTCCTAGAAAACCTTTGTCAAAGGAACGACGTGTCCGCATAAACTCTGATTTTTATACATGAAAATTTGCGTAACTGTTTTATTTTTCGATTTGAAAAAACAAACAAGAAAATACTTTTGAGATATTGGTTAGCTCTATTGAATCGAAAAAAGAGCGCTTTAAAAAAGATAACTATCTGCGAGAAAGCTCTGGTCAAAGATCGATGCGTACCAGAAAGCTTTAATTTTGACACATAAAAGGTAACTTTTGTAGTAACTATTTCTTTCCAAGAATTCCTCATTTTTGACGAAAAAACTTTTAAAAACCAAAATCGAAACGTGTTCTGAAAATCAATGACGCCGTGGCGACACCACACTTAGGTATTTTCACTTCAATCAACAGCTAACTTCACGTCTTAGATTGCTGAAGGGAAAACAAGGGACCAAATGCATGGGATTTAGTTCATTTTTGTCCTGTTTTTCTAATATCTTCGTAAATGATAATTTTTTCTGTACAAGTGTATTTGAAAAATAGTTTTTATATTTTGATTACTATTTAATGAAATAATAAAATTACAATAATAATTATTACTTACAAAGATATTAGAGAAATAAAGCTTTGTTCCATGCATTTGAGCCATTATTTTCCCCTCAGTTTTTAATAAAGTGAAGTTAGCTGATGGTTGAATTGAAAATACATAATGAAGCATGGCACTTACGCCAGCAGGCATCGTTGCACTTAGGCCCGTATGCACTGACTTTTTTTCCTAGTCCTACTGAGTTTTCGTTGTTTTTTAAATTTTGTTTAAACCATTAATGTTTGTAAATTACATTACTGCAAGAAATATGCTGCAAATCAGTAAAAAAATATTTTCAGAATTCTTCTTTTTGTCTTGTCAGGGTTCATTTGAGCGCGCGCAGAAAAAAAATTGTGTCCTTAGTTTTTGCGGCAGCTCAATTTTGAATTCAAATATGTAGAGTAAGTAATACCTTTTTTCGTTTAATTATGAAGAATAAATATTGTGGAGACCCCGTTTTAAATCAGGCGAAATATGTCGTTTTTTTAGAGAAAATTTGGCGATGCGTATTTTTCCGATTAGCAAAAGAAAAATTGCTCATTTGAATGTTGTGCTTTGTTAGAAAAAAACCGAAAAACATCGGAAAATTAAAAAAATGGAAGAGGTTTTTCTGAAAATATTAAAAATACATTTTCTCAAAAAACCCACCTTTAAATTTTTTGCCAATTTTTTTATATTGTCATCCTAATGAGAAGGTATTGGTTTTATATAAAATTTTACTTTATCGGTTTTCATCAAATCTCAACGTTTTGAGACCCCCTGAGTCAGAAAAAACGATTTTTACGAAGGTGTCTATCTGTCTGTAGTCTGTATCGTATAGGCACGATAACTTTCGAAAGAATGATCAGATTGGATTCTGCTTTGGCACACTTTTTTAAGGCCTAAAAAGAAAAAATAAGTACGTAAACAGCTATTTTGGATGCAAATTCAAAAAGTGAGTGCATTTTCAAAATATTTGAGACCATTTTTTTAAGATTCCAAAGTTCTATGTCGGCTATTTATAGTACTTAGAAATTAATTAATTTTCTATGGGACACGTAGTTTTTGTTTTTAGTCGTAAAAAACAACATTAAAAAAATTACTGTTTTGGACAAACGACACAAGCTATAAAAAAATTTAATAGGCAAATGTTGCTCTTCCAAAAATTAACGAAAACTCATTGAAGTTTGTCATGATTAATTTGTGATAGGGCACGTAGTTTTTGTTTTAATCGTAAAAAATTACATTCAAAATGAAAAAATTAAATTTTTCGGAAAAACGACACAAGGTACGAACTAAAATTAACAGAAAAAAGTTGTTCGCTCAAAAAGATCTATACATTTGTTATTAATCATTTTCAGATAGAAGGAGTATATTTTCTTTTAATCTTAAAAGATAAGATTATAAATTTTTTAAATAAACTTGTGGAAAAAAGAAATACCAGAGACGAACAAAATAAAAGGCGAAACTTTTTGTAAAAAGAACACAAGATACAATAACATTTTATTTAACAACATTTTTCGCCTGAATTACATTTACATTGAATATAGACAAATTAAATTTATAGAAAAACGGCACAAGTTGCAATACATTTTTATGAACAATTTTTATTTCAATAGTATGCGCATTTTGTTAATGATAAAAATAAGACAATTATTAGCATATTGTGTATCAAGGGCAAAAGGAAGGCTATTTTGACCTTTCACCCTTTTTCTTTTTATCCTATTTTCCCCTGTCCTTGTTTTCTATTCCCCTTTCCTCTTTATTATTTTCTCCTTTTCCGCTTTTCCTTATCGTAAATATTTTATGATGAAAGCTGTCAAAGAAAAAGGACTTCAACGTACGTCATATGATATTAACACTACTACCGGGCGTCCCTCTTGCGTGGTGTAGTGCATGTATAGCGGGTGTAATGTTTTTTATTTAGCGGGCGCAAAGTTTCATGTTGGTCCAGCGGCGAAGTGCGTAGGTGCGAAGGCCACTGGGCTAGAAGTGACCAAATTACGCCTGCTTAACGTGCATACAATAGCGCATTTTCATAAGGTGTCGGATAAAAAATACTTTTGTTCAAATAGTAATGCATATTATGAATAGTAATAATAGAAATTTATTTATTTCTCAAAGGATTGGCCATTACATTAAGAAGTTCTAGCACAAATGTGGGATGGAGTGGGGGGGGGGGGAGCTACAACGACCGGGCGTGAATTGCGAGATCTGAAAGACGCGCTCCCTACCTAGGCGCGCTCAAATTTACGATCAGCGTGAGCCGCGATGGCTAATAATGTGTCCGCACAGCGGGTACATTCTTTTCTGTACTATTTTGGACACTGTGCTGCAATGAAAGTTTCTTTCTGAAAACTAGTATTTGCACATATTTTATGTAATTAAAATTAAATGTAAACCTTGCGCATTGTAATGCTCTTTATGACATTCAGAAGGTTTAAAAGTCGCTAATAAACCATTACTCTTTCCTTTTGTTTTACAGTGTATGGACTTTGGTTTCCATAATTGTATTGCAAGAGCATTACTGATGCATTGTAGTGCGGAGGAAGGAAAGCAACGTTCTTTGCAATCAGGTGCTGAACAATTGGCCGCTTGTGTGGGTGGGTTGGATTCCAGGGCCGACAAGCAAAGATTCTTAGAGTCACATCATGCTGCATTTATGATTCCTAAGAAGTTCGAATTCCAAGGTCATCGGGGAGATGAGGTAAGCACGTTTCGAGAGTTATACCTGATTAAAAAGACAATATTTAAATAGACATTAACTTCTCGAATGAATTTCCAGACACCCGAACCTGAATTGCAGAAGGTGCTACACACAGAGATGGAAAAGCGCTTGACGCAACTTCAGCAGAGAGTTACGTCACTTCGAGCTGAGTCCGAAGAAGTGTGGAAGACTTTAGAAACGGCTGAGGCTAGTCTGTTAGAGATGCTGACAGCTAAAGATTATGACTGTTCCAGATATTTTGGCGAAAACGCCGTGCCGACATGGAAACCTCCGGAAACACTTCAAATAAAGTTGAGAGCTGACAGACAGGAAACTGAAGAGTTTTACCTAACGGTAGGATTAAATTAGAGTTTATTTTCATTTTTGATAATCCCAGCACTTATAAAATCGAGAGTATGTGGGTAATTTTGGAATTGACTGATTATTCAGGTTCTTATGATACAAATTTACGATTTCTCGTTTAGGGAAAACTATCCAAAAAGTAGGTCATTTTTATTAGTATTAAACAATTTGGATTTGGAGTGATTTGAAGCGTTATAATAGATGATCTATCAGGGACTCGAGAAAGTTAGGAAACATGCCCCTAGATTGTTTCTTAGAAAGATGAAGAGACCCTAAACAATGGATTTTTTCGAAAGTTTTAGAACAGAAATATTTAAATGAACAGTTAACCGTTCCCACAACAAAAATTAATATTCGTAATAATTTATTGTAAATCATATAAAACATTCCAAAATTTTTTAACCTACTCTAGCATAATTGTTCCTAAATATGAAATAAGAAGATTACTTTATTCTGATAAAGTTTTTATAACATTATATTGAGAGTCCGTTCTATTTTCATAATTAGAATTTAATAATAAAGCTATGGGCGAATATTTATGTTGATACGCTCCTGACTCAAAAGTAGACAGTCAGGTAGATCTAAGGGATGATTCACGAAATAATTCGATCATAGGATCGATTGCGCGCGCCATCAGCTAATAAGTGGGGGTAGCGAATGAGTCCCGATCTTGTCCTAATTAGATTATTATTCATTGCAATTAGGTCATGTTATCATAGGTTACTGGTCTACTAAGTTTGACAACGCTTTTAATTGAGTTCGTTATTTAGTTAAAATGAACTAAAGTTCAAAAAGTTCAGAAGAATTAAAAACATCACGGAGGTTTCTAGAGAAACCAGCTTTATGCTTTTTTAAAACCTAAAATTATGCCCCAAAAAATACCTTAATATGCTCTTATCATGCTCTTAAAAATTTGTTTAATGCTCTTAATATGCTCTTTCTCCAATAAAGATTTCACGAAAAATACTTTTTTGACAAATATAGAAAAAAAAGCTCAGCTGTGTGTGAAATAAAGAAGGAAAGTGTATGTCGTGGGAGGGGCAGAAGACACATATAAAAATGTACTTAAAATTAAAACAATCATTTTTATGTTAAATGAAACATAACATATGATAGGACACAAAATAAAATACTTTTCGTAGGAACACAAAATAAAATAGTTTTCGTAAGAACACAAAATAAAATAGTTTTCGTAGGAATACCAAATAAAATAGTTTTTGTAGGAACACAAAATAAAATAGTTTTCGTAGGAAGCCAAAATAAAATATTTCTTGATTAAACAACTAAATCTGCATTGTAATACTGTACTCTGTAAGTAAATAAAACTACTATAGCTCAACCATTGGATCATCTAGTTCAGATTGACCAGTAACATCACAATCGTTAATCGTTCACATTGATTCCACCTAAACTTTCACTCTCACCACCCTTCTCGACAGGAACATCAAAATCATTGCAATTTTTGAAGCAAACCATAACTTCATCATTACCCTCCACAAGTTTTCAGCGCATAGGGCCGAAAATGTCATTGTGGCCCGAGAAGGCTCTCTCAACTAAGTATTTGATGTTGTCACATAAATACTTTTGAGACATACCTCAGAAAACTCACTATGATTAGCCCCCATACTTAAAATCATATCCTCAACAAGACAGAAGTCCCTATAATTTTTGTTATTTTATTCAGGTCACTAGTTACACTATCAGTTAGCACTAAATATAGTACAATAAAATTGGAAATTGGTAATTCACATTCTTACACTTAGACCTATTAACAATTTCTTCTTGTCCCTTTTTTGTATCATTAGGGACAATAGCCTTGCCACAGTAATCTTTTACCAATTTAGCCTGAACTATTAAAATTTTAATATACTCCTGATTTAGACTTTTGAAATATTAAACAGAATCTACATCATAACTTAGGGTTTTGGCATACTCAGTCACATCTTCTACATAATCACTCAGATACTCTGCAGAATTTTCCCACGATCTCCACATAGACATAATTGGTTATGGAAGCAGTGTAGCAGTCTTTGTTTTAGTGAAGTTGTATTTATCCTCAAGACATTTCTTATAATTATTTCCCCGCTTTCTATTATTTTTAAAGAGTTTTTCGCATTTTCTTACATTCATTAAGTCTAGTCAATTTTTACTGTTAACTTTCGCCACCTTATCTAATTTGTGATCCCAGCACTGGATATGGAATAAATTAGGGTTAGTGAGTCCCTTCAAAAGCCGCACACACTTGTTTATGTACACTGCACTGTCAGTTGAAACTGCAACGACTAACTAATCAAGAATTTACTATTTGATAGTGATTTACTTCGATAATTGATTTTGATGTAGTTTCACCACAACAAGTAGTCAGAACTTCTACAGGTGCAATCGCAAGAATAGGACTAGTATTGGACACTGTTGGAAGAATTTTGATAGCTATAATGAACACCGCTTCCCCTTTTCTATTTGTAATGTCATCACACATGACTAAAATATCTTTTCCTTTCAACATAAACTTAATTCCATGATCATACTCTTCTTTGATTTCAGGAAAATATTTCTTCTGAAGCTAGTAAGTACTCACAATGTCACCTCTACCTATGAAAATAGAGATGAAATATTAGTCAAAACAATATAAAATGCACTCGCACTCTTGGGAAAACAGTATAAGAAAGTTGTATTTTGTTATTTTGTAAGTTTTACACTGTGACAGTTTACAAGCAAGTGCCGCGTGGTTTTAAAAACAATGTAGTTTGACGACTCACCTTTATCATTTTCAACCATCCATTTCCGAAAATCAGGATTCGAGAATTTATAAAGCGGTATGTTTGCTTTCATACAGGCTTTCACCAAGGACCTGTTTAGTTTATCTTTATGGTTCTTCAGTTGAATGGCTTTTTTGTGGGCAGATGATTTGAAGCGGCTTTGAACAACACTTTTCTGTTGCCAGTTATCCATACAGTTACAGAACGAATACATCGTGATTTGACTTTTCTTGTCTGACACATACAATCCCGCATTTTTGAATAGTTAAACACAATCGTAAATCGTGCAGGTTTTATTCCTCCCCATTTTGAGTCGTGTTAATGCTCTCCTTTCACCACAGGATTTCCAAAATTGTGGCTAGTACTAATGAATGGCGCCTGTCGCCTCCATAGACCACCTAAACTCTACGGCGCGCGGCGGGACCTGGGTTCGTTCACAAAACGCGCCTACCTCCCAAAGTGGTGGCGGCCGCAAGCGACCAGCGGCACCCACCCCTTCACCTCATGAACAAAAGACCGGTGTGCGCGAAAATTTGAAAGTTTTAAAATTGAAATTAGCGGAAACAGGCTTTGAAGTATATTTTTTTGCAGAAAGAGTGTATCGAAAGGTCGATTATGCGGCATTCATGCTCAAATTTTAGTAGAATTCAGGAAAACAAGATAAGGGATCATTTACAAACTACATAACGCGTTTTTATTTTAATTAAATACAGATGAGAATATAATTGCCGTGAAGTGAAAAGTGATACAGAAATATGGGAAAAACGAAAACGCGTTACGTAGTTTGTGAATGATCTCTAACTTAAAAGAATGGAGAAGGCTGAGAGTATTCAAAGTAGAATTCTACTCATTGGAAAAATAGGGTAAATCTTCATTCAGCAGTCGTTAACCCGTTGGAAAAAGTTGAGAAATTTTGAATGTGTTGAAAAGAAATCCATGTTTGAGGAATTATTCCGAGCATTCAAAACACTTAATTGAATTCCAAGTAGGTCAAGGTATATCCTGAATATTTCAAGAAAGTTAGAAATCCTAGAATCTTAAAAATCCTAAAAGAATTCAAAGAACTTGAAAGAATTCAAAATAATTCGAAATTTTTTAAATAATTTCAAAATTGCAAGTAAATTCAAAGATTTCTACAGAATTCTACTGAATTAGGAAAAATGTGTGCATCTTAATTCAGTAGTAGTTAACCCGTCGACCAAAGTGGATGAAGGTGTAAATAGTTGCAAATAATTCCATGTTTTCAGATGAATTCAATGTAAGCAAGTTCTATTCTGAAATTTTTCAAGAAAATTTAAGAATCTTTAACAGAATTCATAAAATGAATGTGAATTTTAAGAAATCGTGAAAATTCTGAAAAATTCAAAATAATACAACGTACACTTTATTATGCTTTCTTTAAAAAATTCTCCCTAGTTCGTGAGTAGTCGATAACGTTTCGATTATGCACCGAACTCGCTTTAGCCATTAATTGAACGTACGTCCGGGCGCACATGTAATCCGTTTACGGTCAACCTCCCTCCGAACACAAATCCTGAATTCCGTTTGGTTCAAAAGTAGGTAGTTTCGGTGCGCACGAATTCCGTGCAAGAGGATTACAAGTGCCCTTTCTATTATAATTAAATGCATTTCAAATTATGTTTATTAATATGTTATTTATAAATTCATACTATAAATTATCATTTTATTTATTTTATTTATATAAGGCATGTCTACATGTACTACAGCCTATGCAGTCGTTCTTTTAACTTCAGTTTTGTCGATCTGTTTCAACTCTAATTTACAGTGATCTATGGTGTGAAGTAAAAAGTAATACAGTTAGATTAGAATTGCTTAAGACATTTCAGCATACGATGATGTCCCAGTTCAGTTAATTATTCAGACAATATTTTTACACGTGATACGGTTTAATAGTTGATAATATGATTAACATGGTAGTTGTTAGCTTCTATAAAAATATCTTTGGTTAACTTTTTTTGACATTCTGATTAGCAAATAATTCTTAAACATCATTTTTAATTTCTTCGTTATTACCGTTAAATAATATTCAATTATTATTGAAGAGACTATGAAAGAATGGAAATTCGGTGTCACATGACGAAAATTTAATTCACGAAAAATTTGGTAGAACTGTAATAATAGGTACGTTACATGATTTACTGTCACCTAGACGTCAAAGTGAAGCCCAAGGTCGAATATTAGTTGGTCGCCGTCGATGACTTGCGTCCTATGGACGAAATCGACGGGGTGTCTGGCTTACTTGCGTCCTCGCCTTCCGTTCCTTCTTTCCCTCTCCACTCGTCGCTTCACTCATTTTCCTTCCCCTCTTATTTCCCTAATTTTTCCTTCGCACTTTTTCCAGTTTTAGGACTGAAAGCGTTCTCTACTATAGTACATTATACTTTTGATGTTGGCGTGTTTAAAAATTGTGGGGAAATATATTTTTTCAATAATAAACAGTCAATAATATCAAATTAATAATATTAAATTGTCAAGCTAGAAAAAGCTGGAAGCGAAATGAATACATAAATTATATCGAACTTATACAGGTAAAAAAATGCACGAGACTTCACGTACGAATTGGAGCCTACTTATGTAGCCTACTTGCAAAGACAACATTTGTTCTATAAGAAATTGTTCTTCTTCTAACATTTTTCACCTCCTTTTGCCAGTACTTGATATTTTTATATAAGTTACGACTTGAACTCCTTTTAAAGCTTCTGTGAAATTAAAAATGTTTGGTTGGGAACAGTTAAACATTGCGTTAAATTTCTAATTATATTCTTCACAAACATTCGTTGTACGTGTTGTTGCTGGAAAAAGATCAGCCCAAATTTTGGGTGGAAAGCTGGAATTACGTGAAATATTATTTAAAAAATATAATTACAGAACTTTTCAGCTCTTTCGCCTGATGGTTGAATTGGCTTTAGTTCCTCATTAAACAACGTTTCAACTTCAGATCACGGAGAAAAATGGATTATGAAACGTAGCATCTGGATGTTCAGGGTTAACATATTTTATGTTTAACTATAGGACAGCAATCTAGATGTTCAAAGTAAGCATATGTTGATATTAAAAATTGAGATGTTACTCTGTAACATCCGAAATCTTCAACTGAAATATTCGATATATTAAATGTATGGTTATGTAAAATAACGGCTGTAAATATTTGAGGAGTTCACTAATTTCTGACCATTTATGGAATTAATTGTTAACTTATTTATGAATTTTAAATCAAACTTTAATGTTCGTACATGAACTAAGAACAGATAAAGGGTATGAAATGTCGATTAGATTATATGTAATTTGCATTTAAAATTCTATGTATTTTATGTTACTTAAACTCAAGTTTCACTTTAAATTTATAAAAATTTTGTCAAATGTGTTCCAAACAATATAACCTGAAACTGAAGATCTTTGTTTCCTCGTGGAGATAGACAAAAGTCGTTATCCAATTTTATTTAAGGATAGCTCAGTTTGATTCTTTGGGAATGTTAAAAAATGTTAATATTCCATAGTTGTAATATTGAAAATATATTAGCGTTAAATATAATAGTGAAATTCCAATTCTCCATGTAAATACGTTCAGACCATTTTAACATTTAAATGTGTTTCGATTGAACATACAAATCTTCCTACGCCGAACATCTCAAAAAGATAGTAGATGTTTGGCATGCATATCAGCATGTTAGGCGGTGCAATCATAACAGTGCTAACATAATCATAATTATGCTAACCTAATAGTTTGTTCGAAGGAGCTGTCATTTTTCTTGTTTTCCATCGCGATGTTCAGCAGTATAATCGTTAGCTTGCAATTCCAAAACCCATTTCTCAATGTCAGCGTTAATTTAGTTTTTCCTAAACGCAAGCGTAAGCGAATTACCGGGTGTCTCAGGCTCAAGTTGCCGGACTTATATAACTGTATAAAAATAAAATTAATCGAAAATTCCGTTTTGAACAACAGTTTAGTAAAAGTGGTAGTTTGCCTAATGAATTTTCGCTGATTTTGTTTTAAGCTAAGTATAATTTTCAATTTCAAAATAGAGAATCCAATCTGGCGGACGCAGTTGCAAAAATTTCAAATGTTTTAGGGAAACTTGGTAAAAAGGGGTTTTTGTGGTTGTTGATTTCGAATTTGACGTCATGAGTTATGAATTCAAAATGAGGCAACAAATATAGTGGACCTAAATACGATATTGTTATTCATTTCTAGTAAAGCTGATATAAAAATTTGAAAATTCAAAACTTCGGATCCAATGTGGCTGACTCGATTGCGATTTCTTTATCTGCATGCAACTTCCCAGATAGAAATTTTCCGGCATACCTACTGCACAGTACCGGAAGGCTCTACAGATAGATCAGCAGGCCATGTCGGTAGACCTTGAGAAAGATATGGGTGCATACGTAGCTCATTACGCCGTCAGGCCTTGCCGACACGGCATGCTGGCATCTTGCCGTTAGCATATGTCGTACCATCGAGCTTGCACTCTGCAGTTATCCTGTTCCCATAAACTGAAGTGTTTAATGTTTATGTTTATAATATTTAATTTTGCCAGATCAGGAATAGAGAGTAAAGAATCATTAGAAATAATGAATAGTTCGAGTTTTATTTCAAGTATAGAATACTGGGCAGACAAAGACCATTTCTGAGAACCACTCAGATCACTCACTCGTTTATATAGACATTTTTGTAAGATGTAAGATTTAATGTATTTATTGAGTTCATCACTTTACTGAACCGAAAAGGCGATGTCGACAAATTAAATAACTCTCAATCGCAGAAAATCTCATAAAGACGAAAAATTAGAACTTTAAACACACCGCCCGCCTCGTGAGTGGTAACTAAACGATGAAAAGAAAACAATAAGTGCTTAATCGAGTATTTGTCGACAACGTAAGTGCCGCCCGCCGTAAAGAAACAGTATAAATGTAACTAAAATTTAATAGTCTTAGCCGCCCGCCATAATCCACTAAGTTTACAGAATA
>NC_046661.1:60133114-60149775 GCF_010883055.1 Belonocnema kinseyi
TAAATCTAATCAATAATAGCTGTTTAGATTTCGCTCTTTTCTTTCGCTCTGACTGGTAACAGACAAATCTGAGTAATCGGACGTTCGTATTCCGAACTGGCAGTTTTGACGCGAACAGAACGTACTAAATCGTCCTTACCCTTGTAGCATTTAATAATTAAATAATTAATTTTCCGAAGCAAATTCCAATGAGGGTTCTGGAATGCTGGTCAAAGGGTCTCCAATCAGAAAATGTGAAGGTGTAAGATCGGAAAAGTCTTCAGGATTATTTGAAAGAGGGGCAATATGACGGGAATTGAGGCAAGCTTCTATGCGAGTAAGAAGGGTGAAAAACTCTTCGTATGTAAGAGTATGTGTACCTAAAATTCTTTTTAGATGGTGTTTAAAACTCTTAACGCCAGCCTCCCATAAACCCCCAAAATGAGGAGCGGAAGAAGGTATGAAATGCTCAGAAGTACCTTGAATTGCAAACTCATTATGTAAATTAGCATTCAGTCTAAGATTCAAAAGACAATTTTTTAATTCCCGGTCAGCACCGTGATATGTCGTACCATTATCACTGTAGAAGTGTACAGGTCTTTCTCGCTTTGAAGAAAATCGGTGAAAGGCGGCGAGAAAAGCGGCAGTTGAATAATCAGCAACGAGTTCTAAATGGACAGCTCGCGTACAACAACAGACGAAAAGCGCAATGTATGTTTTGTAACTCTTTCTGCCACGACCGGAAGCAAAGCGAACATTAAATGGGCCTGCATAGTCCACACCAGAATGTGTGAATGGACGATTCGGGGTTACTCTACATTCAGGTAAGTCCCCCATAACTTGTTGAGAGAAAGCCGCTTTCTCACGTGTGCACTCCAGGCAACCTTTGATCAGTCGCTTAACCAAAGAGCGAGCTCCTAAAATCCAGTAACGCTGTCTGAGCGTATGCAGAGTTAATTGCTGTCCACCGTGTAAAGATCGAAGGTGAGCATGCGTGGAGATAACCTCACTTATATGGTGACGTGGCAAAATAATAGGATGCTTCTCATCAAAACTGATAGGAGCATGCCGTAGTCTTCCACCTAACCTTAAGAGATTGTTGGAATCCAAAAATGGATTTAAACTTTTTAATAGCGAGTTCTTTGGAACCACCCTATCTTCTTCGTTCAAAGCTTTTATTTCATTAGAAAAGGAATTTGCCTGGATAAATTTAATCCAAAATATGACAGCTTGTTGAATTTCAATCGCATTAAGAGAAATGGTTGAAAATTTATGTTCAGGCTTATTAAGTTTTGACAGCTTGAACACAAAGGCATCAGTAAACCTTTTACAATAGGCCGTTACGCGAAGCAATCTTGGCCAAGAGGAGAATTTAAGCATCAAGTTGAATGGACTTTTGATCACACTCAAAACATGATGACTCTCTAGTGACCGCGGTTCTTAATTTGATTATGAGGGGGCTGTGTAGCGATATTCAAGCCATTTTGAGGAATGCAAAGTTAACCAAGGTGGGCTTTGCACCATGAGGATTGCCTTATCAATTTTTCGGGCGTGAGTCCCCGTGTAACGCAGTCGGCCGGATTATCTTTAGTAGAAATGTATCGCAATTTCGCGCGAGGTAGCAACTCATGAATTAGGGAAACTCTGTTGGCAATAAACACAGGCCAATTGGAAGGATGTTTTCCTAGCCAAGCCAAAACTATTACGGAATTAGTGTGACAGTAAACAGGTATTTTATCCCTTGACATAGTTTTAATGACAAACTTAAGTGTCTTAATTAGCAACGAAAGCTAAATAAGCTTTTGACGAAGCGTTAGAAAAGCCATGAAGTTCGAAAACAGAGTTTGTCTGCAGTTATCGTGTGCATCTGGGGACTTTAAGTGCTTCTAACTTTTCCAGAGAACCATGCAGCCAAAGTTCTTGCTTTAAAATGTTTGCCACTATTATGGCTGGATTTATCCAACCCATAGGATCATACAACTTAGCTATTAGTGACAGAACAATCCGTTTTGTTGGATTTTTGTCTAAAGAAGAAGTCACTTTAAAAAGAATGAATCAGACTCAGGATCCCAAAATAAACCTAGAACTTTCAGCTGAGTATCCTCCGCTAACGGAAATTTGATAGTACGTTTGTGTTTTCCAAAGGGACAATCTTCCAATAGTTCGGGTTCATTTGAGGCTGATTTTCGCAAATGGAAACCGCCAGCTTCTCATAACAGTGTTACTTAAACTCGCGCCTGTTTAGCCTTAATCTGACTATCTGCACCAAACAAAACATCATCGGCGTAAATATTACTTTCTAATCTAGTTTGGGCTAAAGGAAATCTATTTCCTTCATCATAAGCTAACTGCTGAACAACTTTATTAGTCAAATAAGGAGCAGAGGCAGTATCGTAAGTAATGTTTAAAAGTCTATAAGCGACGAGCCTTTTATCAGGAGAAATCCAGACAATTCTTTGATAGTCGCAATCCCGAGGGTCGACTAGAATTTGTCCAAACATGTTTTTCAATGTCAGCCATATAAAAAAAGCGATGTGATCTCCAATTCATAATGATTGAAACTAAATCATTGAGAATCTTAGGACCGATTTGAATATGAGAATTCAAGGTAGAATTATTGGAAGTTAAACTGGAAGCGTTGAAAACAACCGTCAACTTAGTAGTGGAAATACTTTCTCTTACGATAGGGTGATGAGGTAAATACACAGTTTGTGGAAAACTATCCGATTCCTTTTCTTGAAGAAGTTCCATGTGTCCAAGGTTTTCATATTCTGATAAGAAACTGGAGTATTGTAAAACATCTCGTCATCTGTCAAAGTATATTTAAAGGGAACTTCCTTCAACTCTCAGAACCTGGTTAAGTCTTCATGCAAGACTTCGGCTGAATTAGCCTGATGTACTGTAACTGGAATATTAATTTCTATTTTATTTGTGACTGAAGTCGGCCCAGATAATATCCAACCAAAAACGGTACTTTGCGCAGTAAGAGAACCCAATATACCCTGTTGGAGACCAGGAAGTAAACATGAGCCATATTTATCGGCTCCTAAAATCAAACCAACTTGATGGAGGCTAAAGGGATTTGGATCTGCTAACCCTAACTCCTTTAATTAATCTTCATTCCCCCCGTTATATCGTACAGGAGGAGCATATGATGTAAGGTGAAATAATACTAAAGCTTGGATGTGGAATTTAGGACAGTTATTTTATGTAGGAATTAAATTAAATTCTGCTAACTTTCTTGAAGAACCAATATTAACTCCTCCAACCCCATATACTACTGCTTTAACCTTTTTGTAGCGTTGACTTAATATTTTCATTGCTCTCTCGGTAATAAGACAACATTCAGACCCTTGGTCCAGAAAAACTCTAAATCTGTGACTTCTTTCATTCACACGCGTTTTTTAAGTGTTAAACAACAGAATTTTATATTTTATACAAATTTCATTGACTGAAAACTCATTTTATTTTTAACCGTATGCGAAGAATATAATTAAACCCACCCACGTACCACTTTAATATATTGAAATATAATGAATTTTAATTAATAATAATAATTACACAAATTGTATTCGCATGCGCAGTAGTGAAAATTTCCCGCGTTGGAAGCACTGATTTCCAGCAATATTAATTGAAAAATGTGATACAATGTACACTGGCCAAATGCGGAACTAATGCTCTCAACGGACGTGCGTGGCTAAAGGGCATTAGTAGCGGGAAATTTAAATTAGTGCCTCACACAATATAAAGACAATATCATTTATAGCCTCCAAATCTAATTAAAGTTAAAAAATTGAAATTTTTCAGCAATGATCATAAAATATTTAATTGACTCAAAAAATTGTTTAAAGATAGACAGTAATGGTAAATTATATCTGTGAGAAAATAATTAAGTGATTGTATCAATTAAATTGGATCTAAGCAGATAATTATAACAATAATAATAATAATAATAATAATATCTGAGCGGCAGGTACTGCAGAGAACTCTGAATATAATTAGAGTTATCCGCAGCTCCTTTTGCAGCCCAGCTGCAGTTACTGTGAGCTTACGAGGTAACGTGCATGCAATGTGTGCAATCTGCTACTGTACACGTATTATATGTCAACACGGCCTGATGCTGAAAACACTATGAGTCCTCTACAGGCCCTATAGGCCGGCTGCAGTTACTGTGCGCTTACAAGATGACATGCAAGCTATGTTTATGATCTGCTGACTGTGTGCATATATTGTGTGTCTAAACGGCCTGATGCTGAAACGCTGTTATCTGGGTTGGAGAAAAGGGTTTTTGGAATAGGGATCTGCCATACTGTACCCATCATTTAAAAATGTGTAAACCAGGTTCAGTTTTAGCGACCCATAGAAACATTATGTACAAAGTTTAATAAAAATTAATAAAAGTGTCGTATTTAATTTAGCTATATTGGTATCGTCATTTTGAATTGGTAATTTTATGGGTCAAATTCGAAATCAGCGACCTTAAATTAATCACTGTAGAATGGGGCCTTGCGAATTTAGGTATGAAGGTAAAATTCAGACTAAATGCTGGTTGGAAGAAGAAAATTCCTATCACCAGAAGCTCCTTATACCATCTGGCCTGGCAATGGAATAATTTTTTAATCTTCATACCCCTCAGTACATAAGTATTCCGCAGTGGCACCAAATTACATTATGAGCTTCTGGTGGAAGAAGTTTTCTTCCACCAACTAACACGTAGTCCGCGTTTTCATGTCGCATTTAATGTTGCAAGACGATATTTTATAAGGGGTTAGTGAAAACACATTCAATGCTTCTTACAACGCAGGTCGATTTGTCTGATCTAAGGAATTACGGGCTAATAAGCCGTCTGACTTCCCTGTGTAAGATTTTTACATCCATTCTAAATCATAGGATTGTTTGGAAAATTGACCCTGTATGGCAAGGTATGTATGAACGGGAGCAGGACGTTTATGCGTGGACGTTTGGACGCGAGACTCTTTGGTGCCAGGACGTTCAGGTGCGCAGCTGTTTAGCCCTCGCGACTTTAAGGCGCTGATCCATTTAATTTTATTTACGTATTGACTATAAATGCAGGGAAAGCTGTAAAAAAGTGGGTTACTTTTAAGAGTATTTCAGTTAAATTTATACCAATACGCAGAAAACTTTCTTCTGAGAACCTTCACCAGAATAAATAAATGTGATTGATGATAAAAACAATAGAGGTTTGGAAATATACCACAAGATTGCTTCTTTAAAACATTAAATGCAGCTAACTAATGGATTTTATAGAAACTTTTTGAACAAAAATACATAGTTTAATGAATAGTAGAGTCTTCTCACAGCGAAAATGTTTATTCCTAATAATGTACTATAAACTGTACAACAAATATAAAACCTGTCTTGACCTACTCTAAATCTTTCAATCGATAATTAAAAGGCATGAATGCTATAGTAATGTATTTTGAATTATAAATTTATTTATTTATATTGTATAACCCAATGAGATATTATTGATTTTTACTCTTGTTTTCAATGATTTTTCTTTCTAAAGACTAAAATTCTGTCTCTCTTTCCTGGTCACTATCTTTTAATAAAAAGAGATAGTCATTTACGCCTGAATTCTATTTTCTGTATGTTTTTTACCTCATTTCTGCAACTGTTTCGGGAGTTTCAGGTATGAAATTGTGCCTCCACTAGACTTCTTTCCTTACAGCCTCTTTTTTATTGCATTTTCCAATGGGCTGCGGAATTCAATTCTTTTAGAGCATTATTCAGAAGCTGTTGTGATGTTTGCAAAGCTCGTTCTAGTTGTATGTTTTATACATTACAGATATTGCTTATTTTAAAAAATGAGCATTCGTAATAGTATTCAGAACGTTTCGTTTAATATTTCTTAACTTTTTCGACGGTTAAATTCTGCGAAATGTAAAAGGTATCATCATTTACTATTCAATTAATTCTTAATATTACGTTTCATTACTTTACATAATATGTTTCTAATTTTTCTCTTCCTATAATAGACAATCTGATGAGGGAATAGGCCCGATTCTGAAACGTATTATTGTACAATTCTGAATAAAAAGTGATAATGGGATGGAGCCAAGTCTGGTCAATATCCCGCGTGCGGGAGAACTTCCTAGCCCAAGCTTAAAATGATTTGTAAGTTGTCACCTGATAGGTGGCGTAATGTGATAGAAAACAATGGACAATATTTCGTGGATTGATGTGTTATTATATATATTTCATAATATAAAATTTTTTTTTGGAAAAAAGGTAAAAATTAAATTAAACACCTAATAAAACGAACTTTATAGAAAAATGGGATTTTTTATTTCCGGTGTATTTTCGTTATGTGGATAATGCCTTTCTTATTCTTCCTAAGATAAAATTAATTTTACAGTATGACAGCTTAATTTTGACCACATTAGATTATAATTTATTTTTGATATTGAAACAAAAAATCGATTAGCTTTTTAAATCTTTAATTTTTCCGAGATGATAATATCTAGGGAGCTTAGCACTGAGTATTTACTGAATACTCAGTGCTAAGCCCCTCGACTCGTAGTGGTTCTCCTTTCTTAGACGATCCGTAGACAATTTCATACCTTATCTAGTCTGCTACTTAATAATAACTTAATTATTACGAATTGGTTTAGAAAATCAACTTATTCTGGAAGAAATTTTAAATTTTTATCTTACCTCCCTATTCAACATAAAATAGGCATTATTAAAAAGTTAGGAGATCATCTCCATCCTTCTATAAAAATTAGGTGTCGATAAATTAGATACTTTATATCCATATAATGTAGTTCATAAAATCATCTGTAACTGTGATAGGACTTATCCGCCGTTCCAACAAGAAAAGTAATAAGAACATGGTTGCAGATTCAGATAAAAGACTCATATTTATTTTTGCATTTATCATACAAACTAACAAAAATGAAGCAGCAAGGCGACTTTATGAAAGTTAGTAAATGATAATTTAAAAAAAATGAGAAGAAGAAAGTATTTTTTTGTTCGTGGTAAAATTGTAGTAACGATAAGTTATAGCATTATTCTTATTTAGAGCTTAGCAAACATTACTTTTTTTGACGCCTGGATACATAAAGACAATTCGACTTTTATGGTAAACAATGTTATTGTCTAGTTTAATTGTATTGAGTTTTGCTCTCATGAAATTCATTCATAATAATTCGCATTTTTCGTCGGTTTAATGTATCCTATTTAGGAAGTTGGTGCCGAGTATACACATCCGTACCAATCCTGAAAGGACGATAAACCTGAAAAGAATTAATTTATTAGCCATAACTATATAAAAAGAAACTTGATCTATAATCTGATGTTCCCAATTGACGTTAAATGGAAATTCACTCCTTTCTAATTCCACCCTTTGAATTTCGAAATAGTTATTATTAATTGGAAATTCTTTAGATATATAATTTTCCCTATATGCAGTGTGCACGATTGCTCTTATCTGAATTATTTTCATTTTGTTTTCACTGACGATTAAATTTCTCTAATTCTTTTAAGGAGAAATGGACAAAAAGAAGCGAGGATAGAATTGTTTTAAATATTCTTTATAGTTCAATTTTAACTTATTTTATTTGGAAATGCTGGTAATCTTTTAATTATGATCGAATTCTCTTCTATTAGTAAATTATTAAATCAATATGACTTGATTTCGTGCAAATTGATGCCCTATTCTACCTTTTAATGTTCTCTATGCCTCGAATAGGAAATTCCTGAGATCCATATTAGGAATTTAATTAATTCCTAAGATCCTTCAGATCCTACTTGTCGGTCACATTGACTATTCATTTTTAATTTTATTGTGTTTATAAATTCCACAATATCATTGGATGAGCTCCCGTATGGCAACGGGTTAGTGCTACGTCAGTTATGATCAATTCTGAACAGTTATGTTTGCATTTTTGAGTTTCCGTTAAGATCGGGTTGAAGAAGAATGAAAGAAGAACTCCCTAACATAACTGGTATTGACAGAAGCATGCCATGTCATGGGTGATTGAGTTAATTACAATCACATACCCTTTTTAATTTGGATGTCTCTATTATTGGAATAAATCTTTAATTTCAAACAGCAGTCCAGTTTTTACTAAATTATCAATTCACCTTAGTTTAATTACGTCGAGCCTAGTTGATTTGGAGAACAAAATTCCCGGAAGGATCGAGGGTTTTGGCGAATCCGAGAGACACTCTTTGAGTGGTTGCGCACGCACTCCGTCTCGTTTCACGTAACCATGCATGTGATCTATATAACTCTTTCGCCCAGTAATTTGTTAGAGTCGTTCAGTATGCGTATGTATTTTATTTTTCTCCCGCTCTTTCGTACATATTATAAATATGAAGTAAATTCTATACTGAATCGTTTCAAAGTGGATTGGTTGCGATGACAGCAAAAATGGTCGTACCTACAAACAATTAAAAGAAAAATGGAGAAAATTTAATTAATAATGCAACCGCATTTCTGCAAAGTGGTATAATTAAATGATGAAATCGCATCTATGCCAGTCGCTTGATGTTTAGGACGTTTTAATTAGACAGGTACGCATGCGCATTTACAGTTATCTAGTTACGACATCCATTTATATCTGGTGTAGATACAACAAATTATTATTTTTTGATTATAATTAATACGGACAATAAATGATTCCATTTTTTACAGAATGATAGTAAACAATAATAGAAATACGATGAACGTCCCAACTAATTTATGATGAAAAATGCAGAGATCCGAACGAAACGAAACAAAATAAAACGTTCCTTTTAGTTACGTTACGTTATCGTATAACGAAATTTTTGTTACTTTCGTTACCGCTATTTAAATTAGGAACAATATCATGAATACTTTTAATTCGTTTTTTTAGTAAGAGATGGATACTAAGTAAAATAAATCGATTAATGCTATTAAAATGTAACAGAACGAAACAAAAAATGCAATTAACGTCACTCAAACATACTCTTCGAGGAGTTTTGAGACCCAGCGCTTATGCGGATGCTCAAGCGAGCTTCTGAAAAAACGTGAAACGTCCAGGTTTCCCAGTTGGTTTCCCAGGTCGAATTTTAACATTCTTCGGAGGGATTTAGGTTGCAGAAACAAGCTTTATTAGGTCGAAATTAAGATTTCTTTGTATTGCAAAATTCTCCATTTATTTTTCATTGATGACTATTGAAAAAAATTACAAGCAGACATTTAAGATCCAGATACTCTAGACAAGATAAATTACTTTGAATTGTCATCTAAATAGAGAAGTGAATTGTAGGTTATAATAACTTAAAAGGTAAGTTTTATTAGTCTTTATAAAAAACGTTTGATTTTCTTTAATCGATTTTGTATTTTCATGACCATAATTTTTACATTTTAAGCCATCGGACAATCGTTAATTAATTTTTCATTCTTTTGTAAATTTATTTGTTACTCTAATTAAATCCATATTATTCGCTAAAAATAAAGAGAATTTTATTGCTTATATTCTTTGAATGATGGTTTTGATTTTATTAATCTAATTCTTCTGAAAAATCAATAAATATAAGAATGATAATGGTTTAGAAAAAAGTTGAAAAATTGCTTAGAGGCTATGTGAAGAGGAAAAGAAGAAACAAAAGAATGTGAAAAACATTATTTCTAAGCATTTTATTTCGTTGTTCACTGTCACGGTTTGGTTAAGTCAATTAGTTTCCAAATGTGTTATTAATGTAATTTCAGATACCTCCCGAGGATAAATTCCTCGAAGAACATGTTTGAATGCCCTGGTGAATGCTCTAGATTACCCGGGTTGACGCATGTGTCATAATTATAATTTTTAGATACCTCCGGAGGGTTAACGTCTAAATGCCTCCGAATAATGTTAAATCTTGAGCTGCCAAACAACTTGGGTACCCCAGACAATTCTCAAAGAATATGTATCAGTGATCTGGTGAATTCTCTTCAGCACTTAGATATTAGTAAGACTGATAATTACGACTTTTAGATACCTCTGAATGTCGAAATGCCTTTGAAGAATTTGAAAATTCGACCTGATAAGCCACCTGGGAAACCCAGGCTATCCTCGGTTTCTCGGGCATGCATTTTAGCCTTCACAGGAACGTTGGGTCTCAAAATTCCTCGAAGAATATGTTTCAGTATTCTGGTAAATTCTCTGGAGCACGAGGTTTGTCGTGGTTCTTATAATTACGACCTATAAATACCTCTAGAGGGCTAGCACCTAAATGCCTTTAGAGAATGTTGAAATTAGACCTAGCAAGCGACCTAGGGATCCTAAACTATTTTCGCCTTTATGAAACCCGTTTTAGCCTGGACAATAACGCAGGGTCTTAAAATTTCTAAATGATTATAATTACACATTTTAGATTCCTCCGAAAGTACCTACTTCCTACCTTCAGTACATCCGAAGCATCTGTAATCTTAGTATTGTAAAATATTATTGAGTTACTGGTATAATTTAGGTTTTCCAGTATTTTTATTTATTCAAATAACATTAACTAGATATTCTTTCATTATGCTTTATCTGTTTTATAACATAACGTATCAAAAGTAATGCTGACATTCGTTTCACTTCGCGATATCGATAACTGAAATAAGGAATCTTTTGTCGTGTTCAAATCCAATATAACGTAACGTAACGAAAGTTTCGTTCGAATCCCTGGAAATACGTAGTTACTGCTTTTCTTATTCGGATGGCAGTTATGTTGGAGAAACAAAACGTTCCTTTTACATTAGAATAACAAAACAGAAACGTTCCTTTTACATTAGAATAACAAAACATAAACGTTCCTTTTACATTAGAATAACAAAACATAATTATAACATTAACCATGGGAAAAAATCATCAAATGATCACTAAACATTTTGTTTAATGCAATAAAAAGGCCAACTGCCATGCAATTGGTTGAGGTCAAAATCCTACATGTTTATCGTAATTTTAATAAGCGTGCCTTTGCTGAAATGGTTTTTATAAAAAAGGCGACCATTATCTTAAAAAAGTAACTGACTTAGATTTATTCAATGAATCTTACAACATGATTTTAGATTCATTCTGTTAAGTCCAATCCTATCTCGTGTCTGATTATATCTATTTTACGTTAATCAGGTTATTGTTATACCAATTCGATTTCCATACTATTTAGATTGTTAAATTATAATTATTCAATTATATCTACTTTATTAAATAGGATCGCTAGTTTTTACGCCTATGATTCTTTAGAAAAAGCAAAGAAGCCGCACTGGTCAGTGCCGATGCAGTGCTGTTTCTTCAGAACTACCTGTACAGCTATTTTTCTATACCGACTCCGAGTAAAACAAAAGTTTGAATAATTTGAAGAAAATTCTAAAAAGGGAGTCGATTTGGTTGCGGCTAGGTACTGTAAATAGCTTTGCCCACCCGGTACATGACCATTACAATAGTACCGTTATATGATCGTCCCATCATTTCTCAGTGTTGTTTAGGTGCTGAAAATTAGCACAAACAGTTACTGAAACAGCCCTGGCTACCCAGTGTCGTTGGCTAGTGCTTTTTCAGTGCTTTTTTATGGACAGGGTCTTTCTTCCTTATAATTTTGCAACTAAATTATTATAATTATACAATTTCGAATAATTACCTAATATTCAATATCAACATACTTCTGCTTCGTACAGATAAATTTCGACTTTTATCAGCACCTTATTAAATAGATTTGCTATTTTAGGATCCACTCCTAAATACAAATTTCAATTGCATTTTCAAAAAATATTGTATACGTTGCAGGTTCTATTTATTTAAAAAATAAGCATTCATAATACCGTTCAGAACGTTTCATTGAATATTTCTGAACTTTTGGATGATGAAATTCTGCGAAATGTAAAAGGTATCATGATTTACTATTTTATTCATTCTTAATATAATGTTTTATTACTTTATATAATATTTTTCTAATTGTTCTTATTTTATAATAAGAAATCTGATGAGAGACTCGGTCCGATTCCGAAATGTTATTATTGTACAATTCTGAATAAATTGTCTGGAAGAAGTAAATGAAATAAGTTATTATGTTATTACACGCGAAATTGCTCGTGATTTTGTAATGTCTCAGATCAGTGTTTAGAACATTTTGAAACGTAATAAATTTCATCCGTATCATGTCTCTTTACATCAAGAACTTCATGACATTGATTTCCAAAATTGGGTAGCTTTTTGTCTGTGGGCACGTGAACAAATATAACAAGTTCCCAACTTTTTTTGTTATGTCTTATTCTCTGACAAGTCGCCTTTTATGAACCATGGAATAGTTAATCAACACAACATGCACTACTGCAGTATTGCAAATCTGCAGTGGCTTCGTGAAGTCCAACACCAGCGTCCATGGACTGTCAACGTATGGTGTGGAATATTTGACAACAAACTGATCGGTCCCCAGATTATCGAAGGCAACTTAAATGGTCCAAAATATCCAGACATTTTGGAAAGTGAACTGTCAATATTGCTTGAAGACTTGAGCTTAGAAATACGGCAGAACATGTGGTTTCCACATGATGGTTGTCCGGCACACTATTCAGCGGTAGCACGAGAAGTTCTTGATCGTGATTTCAATGGTCGCTGAATTGGTAGAAGCGGTCCGACAAATTGGCCTGCAAGATCGCCAGATCTTACTTCACCAGATTTCTTTTTGTGAGGTTATCTGAAAGACAAAGTGTACAAAGAAAAACCAACAACACGTGAGAATATGATTGAACGAATTACAAGTGCATGTGCTGAAAGTCAAGAAGATACACTTCTCCGTTGTATAAATTCATTTGAATTACAGATTCATATCGTGAGATTCGAATCGTGAGAGGTGAGGGGACTCACGTTAATCAAGCACCCCGAAGGGAACAGAAAACTGGCAGGTCCACGTCGTTGTTCCTGGGTTACGCTAAAAGTAGTAGTTTGTTTCAAGACTAATTTCGAAAATAGTCCCTATTTTTCGAGTTGTTTGAAATTTTCAAGCGAAAAAACACCCTATATATGTTGAAAAATTGTCATGAGGACAACCGCAGGATTTAACCGGGAGCGGGTGTTAATCTGAAAAATTGCACCCGCTCCCAGCGAAATCGCGGTAAAATTTCAGCCACAACCAGGTCTCACGACGATGAGATAGGTGATTACAGTCTATAACGGAATCAATACGACGATCCGGCAAAAGTCTCGTGCACCCTGAGGACACGGAGAGACCCAAGGATGACCGCCTTCTGCATTTTTCCCGCAAGTTTTTTAGCATATTGTTCACACGCAGGGATGCTTTTCAGGCTACTAACCAGTGAGAGCTTGGCACCTCCAAGAGCGCCGATGATAGGGCCGATTAGTTTGGCAGAATATATCGGGTACAATCGTTCCAACTCCCTTATAAGGTCTGTATACCTCTCTTTCTTTTCATTCTCCTTGGCTATGATGTTTTTGTCAGCTGGTGCCGAAAATTCGATAACGAATATGGTTTGCTTCTTGAAGTCAAAAAGAACCATGTCAGGCCTCGAGTGTGCAACAGAAACAATTGTCGAGAATATAAAGTTCCAGTATATGCGGCACTTCCCATTCTCGACGATTGACTCGATTTTTCCTAGGAGCGTTTAGAGGAGTGATATTAAGGTGATTTGGACAACTAGATAGTATGTGAGCTAAATGCTCGGAGTGGGCATGGCACGCCCTGCAGCTATCATCGGGAATGTCTTGGCTCAAAATGTAGCGACGGTATGTTAAGGTGGAAATGACACCGTCTTGGCATGCCAAAATGAAACCCTCCGTACCAGACTTCAATCCGGGCGATTTAAGGAAAGCAAACGTTAGCTCACACGACATTGACTGATCCTCCACGTTTCTGTGGAAGATACCGTGTATCCTCTTATCTAGGAGCTGCTCACGAAAGTTTTTCTCTTGTGCTTTCTTAATCCGGGCTTTTAGGAGCGAGTACTCGAGATAGATAAGATTTGATGCATTTTGTTCACCCCTAATACTGAAGTTAAGTCCAAGTGTTTCACCAGACTCCTCCGCTGCTTTGTACAGAAACGCACCTTTGCCCACTTCTTCGTGATTCCTGACCATTTTAAGAAGAGGGTCTCTTTCATTTGCGACTCTATGTGCTGTACCCAGAATAATCCTGTTGTGAAGATATTCAAGACTCAATATTCGGCGATCACCTTGATGACGTGCGATGTACAGTTGCGGAACAGAAGACATAAGATGCATGCTTTTTTCATGTGCATACTCTTTCTTGTCCTGATATCAAGGGATCTGAGCTCGTTCTTCGTCCATGGAACTAGTCCAAATGAATAGAAGACTACCAGGACGGCAAGCATGTTCGATGCAGACACTTTGTTCCTCTTCGACAGTTCGGAAGACCAAATTTGCCGGATGAGACGTTCGTATCTGCTTCGGAGAGTATCCTTTTTAGATGTAACATCCTGAATGCGGCTCTGTGGCACGCCCAGGTATGTATAAGTCTCTCCAGCGCAAAGGTGTCGTATGGCGCTTCTATCAACGAGCTCAGGATCTTCAGGGATGCCATTAAGTTTTCCTCGCTTCAAATAAACCTTGGCGCATTTGTCTAACCCAAATTCCATTCCAATTTTCTTAGTATATCGTTCGACAATCCCTAGAGCTAGATGTAGTTGCTCTTTGTTTTTAGCATAGATCTTAAGATCGTCCATGTAAAATACATGAGTGACCTTGTACTTTCGATCTGCAGGGTTGCCGCACAAGTACCCGTCAGAATGGCGAAGTACTAGAGATAGTGGCAATAATGTAAGGCAAAAGAGGAGTGGGCTCATGGTGTTGTCCTGAAAGACCTCTCTGAAAGGTGACCTTGTTAGTTGTCACACGTTTTTTTCTAGATAAGATAGTAAATTTGATTTTCCAAAGCGGGATCAATCTCTCTATGCACCTAACGATTTGGGGATGAACCTTTAAGCTTTCCAAAAGACAGATGATAAATCTATGGGAGGTCGAATCGAAAGCTTTCCGATAATAAATCGAGGCCATCGATAGGTCACACTGGTAGAATGCTGCATCTTTCAGACACATCTATCGATGAGCAGGTTCTTCCGACATCCCGCTACGCCTTTCTTTGAGCCTAGTTGTTCATACATTTCTTGCCACACAGGTACAATTGCCCGAACAATCCTATCATTTAGGATAACTGTGAATATCTTATAAAGTATGTTCAGACAAGTGATTGGCTTGTAATTCTTCGGGTCAGCTAAGTTGCCTATTTTCGGCAGAAGTATTGTGCGCCCTTCCACCAACCACTCCGGCATCGGCTCTTCCGACTTTAAAAATGAGGTTAAAATACGGGACAAATGCTGATGGGTTGAAGGAAACTTCTTCCACCAGAAGGTTTTGATAAAATCTGGTCCCGGTGCGGAATAGTTTTTCATCCCTCTTAATACTTTTTTCACCTCCTCAGTAGTGATGGGTAGGCATCCTTGATCAGGTGTTATGAGGGCATCACACAGCTCCTTGAAGCTATTTATATTTTCTGAGTCTTCGCCCAGTCAATGCTGTACTTCGTAGACTTTTCTTCAAAATACTTCGACCTCCTCTGGTTTGGGCGGGTGGTCGACAGTAACTAGAGGGTCTTGGAAGAGTCGAGATGGGTCAGAGAGAAGCTGTTGATTTTCTCTGACCCACCACTCACTCCGCTCTAGACTTCCCTTAGCGTCAAATAGTATCCGTATTCTCTCAACAATATGCTGCCTGATGGTCAGCAGCTTTGACTTGTTAAGTGTGTGATAACGGGTCCGGAGTTCGCGCGCGAACTTTCGAACCTTGGCGGTAAACTTCCTGCCAGATGTGATGCAGTCAATCACACACTGAATGCGGGATTCGTACTGCCTTGCCCAGCCTATCTTTATGGCAAATTGATGCATTCGTCTTTTGGTCTTATGATCAACCGTTGGTTTTGTTTTACGGTCGAATCAGCCAAAGCTCTCGCTGCATTATACACACAATAAGTGATAGCCCAGAGTTCGGATTCTTCGGAAAAATGTCCACGAAGCTCATCATTCATTTCAGCTAGATCTTTAGGCTTGAGAGAAACCTTGTTAATGTTTCTCCAGATCATTAAGCATCGCTTTTCCTCTATTGGATGCCTGTCCGCGGTTGGTCTAAGTGTCGCTTCTCTTTTTCTGTTGCCGGCTTGTCCTAGCTGTGGCAGAGTAGGCGTTCCGCTTACATAGCCCCTTTTTCGGAGTAGTTCGGCATGGTTTCGCAGACGTTGCTGCGAAAAGTGCGATGGCTCCGGGTGTTTCTCGCACTACAGAGCATGCAGCCGTGACATGTAACCCCGTTCAGGGGCCATACTCGCATCTTAGCACTCTAGCACGTCGTGATTCAGTCGCTTCGTCCACCTAAAGGCCCCGAGATTCCGCCGATCCATCACATTGAATCCACTTTCATTGGCTCCTCCAGCTATAGAGTGGTCGGAATTTTTGGCCGACTCATTGTCGACAGCCTTGCGCGTTCTGTTTTTTTTGAACTGCACTTACTATAACTATGTTTGGTGTTGCCATTGTTATTCCCACGAGAAGCTAGGGAAAGGGGTTCGTCCATCCTTTTAAAGCCCCGCATGCAAAGATAAGACCATATTCAGCAGAAACCCTTAGTACAGGGACCCTTTATTCGCAACTCGAAGATGCGTTCGGTGGCTTTGTCATAGGCCCCTCGGTTTGATCGTAGAGG
>NC_046661.1:60149875-60178130 GCF_010883055.1 Belonocnema kinseyi
GTATATATATCAATCAAATGGCCATCACGGGTATACGGGTGAGTAGGGGGGCGCCATGTTTCCAACAACTGATATTTCTAATGTATTGTGACTATGTTTCTCTCTGTCAAAGACCTATGCTAAAATCTAGAGCTGGCTCTGAGGAAAGCCGAGATGAACATGCTGGAAATTTGGAATGGCTTTGCTAAGGAACGTGAACTCATCGGCGGTAGCGTAATACGTAAAGAGCAGATAATCGGAACAGTGAAGTTAACTGAAAAGCGTAGCACGCTTCTCACATGCGGAGAACCCCGGTTAGGCTAGCGGCAGCGATGCGTTCCCACATTGGGCACGCACTTTGCTATCCATGCCTCTTTCTGTCGGGCCGAAGACTCGACGGTTTGCTGTATGTGAGAGTTGAATTGCGGTCGTCTAACTTAATTGGTGCGCTAATCCGCTCTTTAGTCCAGAATTGCCCAGCCAAGGGAAATTCCTGCCGGGAACACATGTTTTATTTCTACCTCTTATATCATTTGGAGAGTGGTAGTAGTTGCAGAGGCGTGTGACCATGTTTCCTCGGTGACGTAACCGAGCCTCGTATATACGAAATATCTGCCAGGGTCCTTGGGTGCGACTAACTTTTCACTATAAAATATGCATATTACCTACAGTTTTTCTTATGTTATTTCAGTATGTTCACATTTATTTTTAATGAAGGTAATCGAAAAGATAAGTTTAAAAAGTGCTTCTTTCTTGAAAATTATTGAATATTTTATTATCACAGTTCTGCTGTCCAACAGAAAAACCTGGTAAGTGACATTTGCCATAGAGACTATTTTCCGTTAAATGCGCATGAGAAAAAAACCTCAATGGTAAAAGTCACTTACTAGGGTTTTCAGTTGACAGCAGAGTTTTAGTTGACTGATACTTTCAAAAGGCTAGCAATATGATAACATTATGCACAAGGCAAAAAGATAAGCTATAGAAATGAAGTATGAAAATATATTACATTTTTATACTATACTTGTTTGTTTTATTTTCGCACATTTGCAAATGCCAAAATTCGGTAATGAACTACTGTGTATCTACTGATGTACCTGACTGCATTTAAAACAATATCCTGTCTCAAAGATACCTTTCCTAAAAATAAGCTAGTACTTGGACGGTGCAAACTGTAAGTGTGAACTGAAACCTTCAAATCTTATTACTTTGGGGGGGGGGGGGGGGGGGGGGGGGGGGCTTTAGCTTAAAAAAACAATCTTTTGCGAGTTTTTTTAAGCGTATGGACTAAGAAAATGTATTTAAACCTTTTGTGTATTATTAAGTATGCTTTTGGCAATATTCTATAATTTTTTTCATTTAAAAATATTTAAAAGCAAGCCGGTGACAGATTATCCAAAAACGTCTTGGGGAAAAAAACAATTCGCGGTGTTCACTGTATCTCGGTCGAAAATTATCGGTAATCAAAAACCATTTAAATTTAGTCAAAGTATCATTAAATACCCCCCCCCCCCCCCCCCCCCCCCCCCCCCCCCCCCGTTCTCTGATTATTTTTTTGCGTTTAAAAATTTTTGGTGGTCATTTAAGGTTTAATCTGCTATTTTCCACGAAAAATTCTACCATTTTGGGGGTGAAAAATACCCTTAATGTAAAAAAAAGTTTAACTAAACGTTGGGGGGAGGTATTTTATATGTAGAAAAGGTGTACCAAGTTTGAATTGAATCGATAAAGTAGTTTTGAAATGACAGTGAACAAGGACTTTAAAAAACTAGTTTTGAGAAAAACGCGTTTAAAGTTTTAGAAGCCCACAGCTGTCATTGCTGTAGAACTGGAGGACAGGAGCCTAACTAGACAATAACTTCGAGAGTTTTGCTCAGATCGTCTTAAGATTTTGGGTGTATATTCTTGAAATGTATAACAATAAGAAAAGAAAAAAAAATCGATTTTTTGAAAGTGCAAACCTTCACCCCCTCCTCCCCCCTCAAAAACTAAATAAACTTAAACATATCAACGTTAAAGTATTGCCATACGTCAAAAAGTATCATTTAATATTTGTGTACATTGTAAATATAATGTAAAAACCGTGATATTGAAATATTCAATAATGTACGATAAAGAAACACTTTGTAAACTTAGCTTTAGAATTAAATTAATTAAAAATCCATTTCAACGTACTCAAATAAAAAAATAAAAATTCTAGTTACTTTTTAATTTTTATATAGAAAAGTTAGTCGCCCTGAAGCACCCTGACAGATATTTCGTATCTATACGGTTATGTGACGTCATTAGAGGAGAGATAATCATATCCCGCTGCCACTACTCCCGCTCTCCAGAAGAAATGGTCATGGAAGTGAAACATTTGTTCCCGGCGGAAATTTTCCCCGGCTGGGTATGTCTGATCTAGTCATAATATACATTAGCGCTGAAGAGACGTGCCAAGATCAGAGCGCGCCTGAAAGCCGCATTCATGTCCTAACGTCTGTCAAGGATGCTCTCTGATGCATGTGCAAAGCTTTTATCCAGAAGATTTGGCCTTCCGAACTGCTAGCGAGGAATAAAGTATCTGCAACCACTATGTTTGTCGTGCCAATTAATTTGGAGTGGTTCCGCCAATGAAGGTGATGCTCATATCCCTAGACCTTGTTACGAAAATGGTGATGCATATGATTAAACACTTTTACCTTAAGTCCTTACCTGAAGTCGTCCGTCTCGGGACTTTATTTTTCACGCTGTCAAGATGGTCGCATGTTGCTATATAATAATTACCTTTCTTTTCCTTTCATCATTTAAGTGATCAAGGGCTGGGTATCACATGCTTTTTTTGCAACAATTGTCCGTGAAGTTCGGAAGCTTAAGACTGTTCCGAATCAGTGGCACCCTCGACTGCATGAGGTACTTTGCATAAGATTTAGAGAGGTGTAACGTCCATCTTTCGAAGTGGGTGTTGCAGAAAATATTTTTAAAGCAAAGCTCATAATATAAGATCGTTACTTGATATGCGCTAACGTAACCCAGTAAATAAAAATCAACGATAGCATTAAACTTGACTGGTTATTGGGTAAACGCAAGATGAATACCTCGAATAAAAAATAAATAAAGACGAGCATAAACGCAAGATGAATACCTCGAATAAAAAATAAATAAAGACGAGCATAAACGCAAGATGAATACCTCGAATAAAAAATAAATAAAGACGAGCACAAGTTTTTAATATTTTACTAATATTTTGTTGTCGAATTTATCCATGAAATTATAGAATATTTCAATTGTTTGTATTTTTTCTTACACTCAAAGTTGATTCTTATTATTTAATTACTTCCTCCAATGATATTATTTTTGTTTTGCAGAAATTCAGGGAATATCTTCTTGGGACATCAAGAATAGCTAGGCTGGATGCGAAGCAAGAGTATATACGTCAAAGTCTATTAGAAGAATCGAACGCGAGCCCAAATCTTTCAATCGGAACAACGAAACAGAAGCAAGCGCGTAGAAAACGAA
This sequence comes from Belonocnema kinseyi, assembly GCF_010883055.1. NCBI lineage: Eukaryota > Metazoa > Arthropoda > Insecta > Hymenoptera > Cynipidae > Belonocnema > Belonocnema kinseyi. The sequence continues at coordinate 60,153,353 of NC_046661.1, forward strand.
TCGGCCGCCTACAAATGAATGGCCAGCCGAAGCTTTTTGGTGGTTCCTTAGAAGAATATCTTGAGAGCACAAATCAAGAAATACCGTTGATCATGAAGAGCTGCATTAGGGTAATCAATCTTTATGGGCTTCATCATCAAGGTATATTCAGAGTCTCTGGTTCGCAAATTGAAATAAACAACTTTAGGGAGTGGTTCGAGAGAGGCGACGATCCGCTCGCGGATGTTACTGACGCTTCCGACATAAATAGCGTAGCTGGTGTGTTCAAGCTTTATCTCAGAGAACTTAGAGAACCTTTATTTCCTATCATATATTTTGAGCATCTTATGGAGTTGGCACAACTAGAATCGAAACAAGAATTTGTGGTTAAGATGAAGGAACTCATCTTCAGTCTTCCAAGACCAGTGGTTATTGTGATGCGATATCTGTTTGCCTTCCTGCATCAGTAAGTTTTGTTTAGCTATATCGATTTGAATTTGAGAAGTAAAAAAATTAATTTGAGTTTTTGCCACAGGACAGGTTTTTGGGCATTTTTTGTGCTAAAAGGAGATCTTGATTTTTTTCACATTAGAACCTTCAAATGAAAAAGTAAAATTAAATTTTTTTTAATGAGAATAATATTACAGAATATCGGCGCGCATCTGAAAACGTCATGGGCGATACCGGAGCAATAATAAGGGGTTGTCCATAAACCGCGTAGCCAGATTTTGGTCACTTTTGAACCCCCATCACTCCACGTAGTATATCATAGCTATTTTCCAGACCCCCTCCTCTAGCCCCTAGAATAGCACGTGGTTTTTTTATGAGAAACATTTTCTAAACAAAATTTTTTATAAAAACAGTGTTTATCATTTCTATTCATATAAGTCATCAGATTAAATAGAAGGTAAGACTAGCCATGCATCTAAATCATATATTACAGGTAAACAATTTTCTTCAGCTTTTTGATAATCGAGTTGACAAGTGTATACAGAATAAAAGGATATCAATGTAAAACCATGCACTGTCATGTCATTCAGTTTCCCCCTTCTCTGGGTAGACTACGTAGTTTATGGACGACCCCTAACATAGCAAAATTCTAGTTTTTAATCTCAAGTTTTCTTTCTAGTAAAAAAAAGTATTTAAAAGGTGTCATGTGAAGAAAGTTCAATCAGTGTGTTTTAACCATTCATTTTATTTTAAAGTGTTTTGTGAGGTATATACAAGCAGATGCTTTTAATAGATTTTAATATTCCTTCAACCTATGATAGAAAATTAAGTACAACTTTTTAAACCCTGATAAATTAGCCCACTTGATATGCAAACACACATTTTTCATTATAAAATTTTTATATCTATTAATATATTAAATAACCATTTTTTCTCTCAAAAATTTTCAAAGGTATCTAAATCGTGAATAAAATAAGCTCAGGTTGAACTTATTTTGCCAATTTTTTCAGAATATATTGCAAACATAGTGCAAATTACGTTTTACAAACTTTCAAATAAAATGTAAAATGTTCCGCAGCTCAATTTATGTCGCGCATATTTAAATTTCTGCTTCTCTGTTATTTTTTTTGCAAAACTGAACATTCGTAGCCACACATAATATATCAGCAAGAGAGATTACTGACAGCAATCCTTTTACTGCGGCTTATAGACGCCAGATCACTTATGTGATTTTTCATATTCTCATCACAAAATGTAAGGTCGGGGTCATTTTTGCGACCTAACGTCCGGACTGCCCGGGTAATGCAGTCTGAAGTGGTTCGTCTTTACTTTTTTAAAAACCCCTTGATTGCCATTCTGTAATAACAAAAAGTAAAATAGTTATTAGTATAGAAACATAGAAAAATGTTAATTATTTTAGATGATATAATGAAAAATATTTATGGAGTTGTTCCGTGATGTCAAGAAGTTTAGCTAAAAATTGCGAAAAACGAAATTCGTATCATCAACAATTACTCATCCAATATAGCGGCTATCGGGCTAAAGATTGGCAAATAACTATCTCAAGCCAAGTGCCTTCGAATAGTTGATACGAAATCCCATTTAACTTTGGGGCCGTTTTTGCACTGAAACCGGTGAAACCCTTTTTTCGTTCGAAATTGGCGATTAAAAAAATTGTAACAATTTTCGCACAAAGACACATATATCCTGATTTTTCCAGATTTTTAAAGAATTTGGACGATACTTAAAAAAACCGTTTATTGTCACATTCCGTGGTTTCGTTGGTGTTCATTCTTGAGGTGTCTGTCGGTTTTTTTGTATATACATTATTTCATTGCTTGTAATGTATCACTATTTTCAATAATGATAATGATAAATATTTTACATTATTCAATTAATATAATTCTTATTTTTCACCATCAAAACAAGTGATTTTTGAAAATTCGAAAAAATGGCCAAGATATGGGAGTTAAAAAATTGTTTGGACTTTTTTTGAATATTCAATATCTTCGTTTCTAATAAACCGATCTGACTTTTTAAGCTCTGAAATTGTTTGAAATAAAACGTAAGGTTCTACACGACGAACCGACGTGACGCGACTACTGCGTGACGTATCGCAGTTCTGTGCCTCTTCAGAAACTTCAATGAATTAGAAAGAGCGACATATAAACAAAAACGATAGTATGAAATTAGAAAAAAGCTTTGTCATCACTTCGGTCTTCAAAATAGGAATGACAGCGTGTATTTGTTGTGTACCCTCAATAGTAATACAATTTTTAAATCTTTCGCTTAAAATCGCCTCGTCTGCTTTTTATTCGTTATGATTGCAGAATTCGACATGAATGTCTTTGAAATGTCCTTTAGCCCAGTCGTACATTTATCTAGCTTTTTTTTTGAAATACGTTTCGTTCGATTTTTTTTATTGATTTTTTTTAGAAAAAGCCATACATGTGCTCCACAAGTCCTGAAAGCTTTATCTTGGGACCGCTAGTGGTTAATGAGAAAATAAATCAAACTTAAGGTTCTATACGAAAAAGCGACCATCATTATGTCACACCACGCCACGTCAACTGCGATTCGCTATTTGTTTTTATATTTACGATAAGCGTGCTTGTCTAAACCTGCATTGGACAAAAAAAGAACTCTTACATTTCACATGTACCGTCTTTATCGCAAACATCACATTAGCGACTAAGCTTGCTCAAAATTATTTTGTTTTTCTTCATTGGAACGAGTTTAAATACTTGTTTTTTTATTCCATTCGTATCTGGATACATCGTTGCCAAAATGTCTGTTAGTAAAAGATGTTACAATCCTTTTGGCAGATTTGAGCACAGTCATATTAAAAGAAATGTCAGTCCTGTTTCCGAAAGTATTCGCGAAAATTTTCAATTTATTACAAAAAAAAAACATTTTATTTGTGATAGTTGCCCTAAGAAATTTTCGCAAGGACAAACTCCGTCTTCTGATACATCTAGGGATCATGATTCACACGCCAAGGAAATTCACGAAGATAAATTTTAAGATCAAATGGATATGGATGTGAACAGTAATATTTTATCTGGAAGTGACACTGCATTTTTTAAACTAGGCAAAGAGAAAGTTTTTTCCTCTCTAAATGTTGGTGTACGAATTCTCGGAGAACAGATTAATTATCATGAGCTAAAAACTAAAAAAAAAATCAGGACCCCTTCAGAAAAGTATGTGATACGATAAGATGCAAGCTTTTTTATATAAATGATAAAACTGTAGTTCATTTGAAGGGAAATTGAGAAAAAACTGAAATAAGCAAAAAGAGACAAATTACCATTTTAACCATTTTGCCGAACAGTTGGAAGATCAGAAAGATTCAACTCTTCTTACCGCATGGCTTAAACAGCTAAAGAATCAATCAATACAAAAGGATTGCTATCTTCTTCAGACACAAAAGCGGAAAAACTTTGTCAGAACAAAGGGTGTTGTGCTTAAAATATTTTTATAACCATGATGATAATAGTCGCATAGTGCCAGAGAAAAACTAGTGTGTATCTGTGAAAGTAATCCGAGCGAAAATAAACGTTTGAAAACGTATAGTTTTATGTAATTTTAGATAGTTGTATGAACTTTTAAAAGGGTATTTTCTTGCGGAAATAATTGGATTTTCAAAGTTTGCAGAATTAAAACCGAAAGAGTGCGTTCTAGCTGGAACAATGGTACCCACATCGTTGCGTCTGCATTGCCCATCAGAACGCTAAATTTATGTTTATTGGTGGGAATATAAAACGATTGGTTAAGTCTAATTTTCTACCATTTTCAAAACATGTTAAACGTTGATCGATAAGGTTTAGAAACTGTTGTGGCCACGGTCAACGAATTGATTAACAACTTAAGCGAAATTCGAAACGATTTCTTCGTCATGATTTTATTGCCAAACAACAAAGTATGTATATCAATAGTGTCATGTATAATCTATTAGTGGGTCAAATTCTTGACATACTATAGAGCACCTATGGGGTCATCCACAAAATACGTGATATATTTTATAGACATTTTTGACCCCCTCCCCCCATCACGATAAGCCCTGATATTTCATAGGCCTCCCTTGAAAAATACGTGATAAACTGTACCCCCCACCCCCCCAACACACACACACACTTTTAACCTTAAAAAAAATAATGAAAATTTTGATTAGCTTTTTAATTGTATCGCACAGTTTTGAAGAAGAAGATTTATGAGCAAAGTAAAACACATTCTAATCACATTTCTAAAAGTATATTTGTAACTTAAGTATAGAATAGATGATGTTATTTGGTGTCGATTAGGTGATATTATTAATAGAAGATGTTATAGTTTGTCGAAGGGCCTCTTCAGTCATACAATTATTTAACAGCCATATTGCTCCCCAATTAAACTATTGCATCTGTTTTTGTGGAAAATGATGTGCTTTTTTACAATTGCAATTATTATCATCGCTGGAAAAATCATTTGCAATTTTCTTCTCCAAGATCTTTTTACTCCAAAATTTGTTTATGATTTGTTTCATTAAGGAGAAATATGGCTGTTAAATAATGGTATGACTCAAGAGGCCCTTCGTCGAAGGGCGAAACGTTCAAGTTTCACTAAATAATTAATTTTTGACCAGTATACCGACAAACTATAACATCTTCTATTAAGTATAGAATAACTTTTTTAAAGTAACAGTATTTGGTTTCTTGTTCTAATATAATCTTGTTTCATGCATATATATATTTTTTGTTTTTGTTTTGTTAATATCGATATCTGCCTCGAATTTACTTGCTCCATGGATTGTCTAGGTGCCTTTCCAGAGTAGCGTTTTCTGTTTTTAGTGAACTTGAATCGTTAAGATCCAAAACATCTTTATCAACCATATCCTCGTCCAACCACTCCGCTTCTTTTTGATTCTCACATTTCATAGCAATAGCTAGCAGTTCTCTTTGGCGGATTGCAGCTACTCTGGTAGGCCGTATTTTTGGAATAGAAGCTGATACACCGCATGATTTTTAATGAATTTTTAATTTAGTCAAACATGCGAGGTGGATACCACATTTTGAACATATTTCCTTGTGGACTTCAGATTTAATAGATGTACATGTAATATCATATGGAACTTCTACAAACTGTTTAAATTTCTCTTTGTAGACTGTATCGCGCATTGATTGTAAAGCAAAAACAGATGGATTTTTTCCATTTTCTTCATTTCTTTGTGCAATTGGCAACGAAGGTGGTAAAAACCGATTAGGGAGAAATTCAGAAATGGAATTTCGAGGGAGTGGACAGCAACTGCGATCATCGCATTTCAGAATTTTCAAACAATACTGGCTACTTCGTAAGTGCATTTTCTGCCATTCCTCTGACTTTTTTTTATCAAAGATGTTTCTTTAAATTCTGAATGGTCAGGCTTTATATATTCACTTATAACTAGATAATCATCTATAACATTATTGGACCAAATTTCTGCTAAAGTTTCGCCAGCATATTCAAAATTTTCAATTTCTTTTTCCTCGTCGATCGTCTTACCACTATTGTTTAAATGAGTACCATAATGTTCATGTGGCAGAATGACTCCAGCTAGTTCTTTAGCAAGGGCGACATTCGTCTTTCGACTCTATTAAACGCACTACGTCTAGGAGCGTTGCAAGCAATGTACAAAGTATCTAAGTCCTATTTAAGAAAATGGTGAATTGCCACTGCTATGCCTTTCTGATATCGTAGGTTTTCATCTGGGCCACCATCGACATTAAAAATAACAACTGGTTTAGTGCTTCCACTCGGATCCTTGGTTATAATGTTGAATTTATCCATTGTGAATAGTTTTTCTACGTCTACACAGTGCGACAATGCCGTCGAAGAAGAATGTTTTCTAGAGCGAATAGCCACATATGTAGGTCTAGAATATCCTACACCCTCTCGATTGCCTAATCTATCCTTGTCAATAACTATTCCAGCGTATACAGATGGTACTAGCTTATGGGATTTGGCAACAACTCAAGTGTATCAGTTCTGAGTGGTATTAGTCTTAAATAAGAACCGCTTCGATTAATATTGAATCCAAAATCTACATTAAGAATGGTAGTCAAATGATTTAAAGTTTTTACAGATCTGATAATCTTTGTGCGTCTTCTTTCATCTGCTGATACTCCGTGCATAGCTATATCAACGATAACCTTCAGCAATTCTGGCTGATCTTCCTCGATTCTGGGATGTCCTTTTTTATTTCTCAATTTCAGTATCTTAACATAAGTTGGATTTTCAGAAAAAATTTCTGGAAATGCCTTTCTTTTTTTACTTCTTTATTCCTTTCCGCATTCCTTTGTTTTGTTTGTAATTTTTCTCTTCGCTTTAAAAATGATATGTCCTCATCTAAAATACAACTATTCTCTTTTAAAGCATTTTGCACTGGAGTATCGAATTTCTTAGCATTAGATGTTATGTCGGAGTTTGCAATAGACTTCTCAGGTACATCCGCGCTTTCTGTGGAAAGATCGATTTGCGACGTAGAAGTTCCAGAGATAGTTGTGCTTTTCGATGAAGCTGACTGGTCTTTTCAGCTATATGCGCAATTTTGGTATTAGTAATTTTCGTTGATGCCTGACGAGTATAAAATAAAAAATAAAAATTTAAATTTTGATTGGAAAATGTAATTATTCATACCAGTGTTAGGGGAGACCGTGTTGAGATGAGCATAGTTATCATTTTCAGTAAAATATTTGCAAGTAGTTTTCTAAAATGTAATTGATCTTGTACATTCTGTAAACCTTTATGTATCAATTTCATGAAATACGAATTGTTCAACAAATTTTGATTGCGATATAAACATTAAAATTGTGAATTATGTACGTCTCATCTCGCCCCATCATCTGGGGCGAAAGGAGACACGTATTGTGGCGAGATGAGACACCTCACCTATTTATTAAATTTTATTAATAGAAAAAAAAATTATTTTGGGTATTCTGATAATATAAATGAGAATCACGACAAAATATCATTATTTTAACCAATGAGCAATATGATTATTCATATTAATTCATGCCCTGTGAAATGTTCAACAAATGACATATTTTGAGAAAAAAATGCAGTGTCTTATTTGACCCTATATGCTCATCTTGCCCCAGTCTCCCCTATCTTGTATCAAAATTATTGAAGAAATTTAGCATACTTACAACATTCCAGCAATTTAAGAACCTGCTCTGGTTTTTTAGTTTTATGTTTCCCAACTCAGAATGTTTCTTCTTTAATGATTTTTCGAAATGTTCCTTAGATTTGATGGAATTCCAGAATAAGGTAGCTTCTTTTTGCAAATCATCGCCTTTCTTATTTAAGTAGGCTTCTTTGAAATGTTTAAACAATCCTTGGTATCCCTTGTTTTTAACCACAGTACAATAAATATACGGCTTTGAAAAATGCAGTAAAATTCTACAGCTTTATTTTAATGGCTGTAAGTTCTTATGATGCATTTGATACAGAAATATTGGACCTCTCCATCTGTGTCAATTGAATATTTATTGATTTCAAATTCTTTATGTCTTACGGTGTTATTTTTTGCGTCCATAATTATGGACCGTAAGACATAAAGAATTTGAAATCAATAAATATCAACGGTCGAAGAAAGGTTTGATTTGTTTCATCAAATCATTTTTTCAATTGAATATGTCTCAAAAATAATAATAATGCAGATAAGTTACAAAAAGGGTAGTAAAAGAATAAAAACAAAAGTGAAGTAATGAGGTTATGTCATTAAATGACTTAGATAGTCTACAAAATTTGAAAAACAAAGAAGTCACTCTATTTTTGTGCGAGAGGTAAAATATTTAAATTTTTAATCATTCGTTTACATTTAATTATTTTTATTGACGCATAATGATATTCGCGTATTCGAAATTGAAAGTTATAAAAAGGGTAGTAAATAAGAAACAAGAAAAGGAATGAGTTTATGTTATTTAATGACTTAGATAGTCTACAATATTTGAAAAAGAAAGAAGTCACTCTATTTATTTTTGTGCGAGTGGTAAAATATTTAAATTTTTAATCATTCGTTTACATTAAATTATTTTTATTGACGTATAATGATATTCGCGTATTCGAAATTGTAAGTTATAAAAAGGGTAGTAAATAAAAAACAAGAAAAGTAATGAGGATATGTCATTTAATGACCCCCGCGTGATTAATCATGGTATTTTCATGAACACACCCGCACCCCTAACAGTATCACGTATTTTGTGGATGACCCCTATAGGTGAATTAAACACGCATTACGCTAAGATATCGGATATAAAAGAACACAATACGATATATGTGCATCTCTATCAAAGAAATGAAATTTCTATCAAAGAATGAAATTTCAGTATAACTGTAAATGGCAAAGGATGTTGTGATGGAATTGGTGGCATTCTCAAAAGGGCTATTGCTAAATCAAACCTTCAGCGTCCGTACGACAATCAGACCACAAAAGCTAGATAAATGTAAGACTGGGATAAATGACATTTCAAAGACCTTCATGTCAATTGAGGGTACTTAACAAATACACGCTGTCATTTTAATTTCGAAGACCTTTTATTCCAAACTAACGTTTTTGTTTATATGTCGCTCTTACTAATTTAGTTGTTTGAAATTACGTTTGAACAATAAAAAAATGTTGCTGAATAGGTGTTGACCTTTACTTACTAAAAATCAATGTGTTTATTAAAAACATTTATGTTTCTGAAGAGTCACCGAACTATGCTACGCTACGCAGTAGCCGCGTCGCGTCGCTTCCTCGTATAGAACCTTAGGTTTGATTTATTTCCTCATCAACCAATAGCAGTCTTAAGATAAAACTTTCATGACTTGTGGACCACATGTATGGCTTCTTACGAAAAAAATAATAAAAATCAGAGGACACGTATTTTTAAAAACGCGATTTTAGTTTTTTGAGTTTCCAAAAAAATTTGAATTTTTTTTGTAAACAGAAATTTTTTATTTAAAAGTATATGTCAATACGAACAGCTTTAGAGCTTAAAAAGTCAAATAGGTTCATTAGAACCGAAGATCTGAAATATTCCAAAAAAAGTTGCAAACCTTTTTGAACCCCCATATCTCCGTCATTTTTTCAATTTTCAAAAATCATTCGAGGGCATTTTTCGTTGCTAATATATAACTGCATACATCGAGTTACAGTCAAATCTCATTCTATGGAGAAAATTCTTGCTATCACTTGACATGGACTCCACCAATGGTCACAACAAGTCAATTTTGCATCAGGTTGCGTCATGCCCCGCAATGCAACGAGAAGCGTGCTTAACTCGGGGGTTGAGTGTAATTCTGACTGCATCGAACTCTCGGTTATAATAATGTATAAAATATTACTTTTTTGTTGTGGCATTTTGAATTCTAAATATATTTACCATTATAAGCCATAAATTATAATTATCAATTATATTCTTTGTAAATCATAATTCTTATAAATCGTAATTATTATATAGGTTTGTATTATCAAATTGATTATAATTTTAGCAATGAAATAATGATTCTACAAAAAGCCCGACAAATATACCTTAACGACGAACACCGTCGAAACCACGGTATTTGAAAATATTCGTTATTTTTAGGTATCGTCTACATTGTTTAAAAATCTGAAAAAATCAGAATATATGCAAATTGGGAGGGCGCGTTAATTTCCCTTGATGTTCAGAAGTATTGTGTATTCTTTCAGATTTTTCCGATCATTAGTTTAGCTAAAAATTGCGAAAAACGAAATTTGTACCATTAACGATTACTCATCCAATATGACGGCTATCGGGCTGAAGATTGGAACAAAAAATCTCAACGTGCCTTCGAACAGTTGATATGAAACCTCACTTGGCCTTGGGGCCGCTTTTGCATTGAAATCCGATTGAAACCCGGCGCTTTCTGACTCAATTATGTTTGTATTTTTAATTAATATGGAATGACGAAAGGACCTCGCACAAATTACATTGAAAAAAGGTTTTGCTGAATTTTTCTAAATTTTGGATATGTTGCAGGTCATGACATCCCTGATAAAATGTTCTTCTGCTGAAAAGTAAAAAATGGACAGTTTTTCGTTCGTATCGCATCAAAGGTCGCTCTTCGTGTACGCTAGAGTAGACATACCTAAACTCGAGGACTGTTTGGCGCCACGCTCAGGGATCATGCCTAACTCCGTGCCTCATTGATATTTTGTACTTTAGGGCCCCCTGATCAATAATATACGTGTCTGAAGGTCAAGAGAAGAATAGTTTTTCGTTGGTGATGCGTCCAAATCCAATTTTTGTGCATGCTAAAGGAGACATACCGACACTCGAAGACGGTTTGACGCCACGCTCAGGGATCATGCCCAGATCTGTGCCCCTTTAATATTTTGTAGTATAGGACACCCCTGATTAATAATATACACGTCTGAAGGTCGAGAGAGGCATCATTTTGCGTTGGTGTTGCGTCCAAAGCCGCTTTTCTTATATACTAACAGAGATATACCGACACTAGTGGACTGGTTGGCACATGTACATGGTTCAGCCATGTACATTATCGAATAGATGGTCCTAAACTACAAAACGTCAAAGAAGCACAGAGTTGGGCATGAGCTCTGAGCGTGGCGCCAAACGGTCTTTGGATGTCGATATGTCTACTCAAGTGAGCACGACGGGGACCGTTGATGCGATACGAACGAAAAACTGTCCATTTTTGTACTTTTTGGCGTAAGAACTTTTTATCGAGGATGTCATGATCTACAACATAAAAAATAAATAATAAATATTTGTCTGCTGATCACGAAAATCCATGTAGATTAAAAAAATTGACAGTTTTCGGGAAAAACGACTTGATTTTCATGCTGCGAAGGGAAGTAACACCGTCACTGAACAAGTGTTTGATACAATGCTCATAGAAACAATCCACTAGGCTCTTCGATTGACACACTTTGTAGTTTCGGAACTGTTGATGAATAATATCGAGGTCCAAAGGTCGGGAAATGCAATGATAGCCGTCAGTGCAGTACCAAAGTTCCTTTTTGCATGGTATTAAAAAAGAATGAATGAGAATTAGCTTGTCGCAAAGCTCATAAGACATCCATACTAAGCTATCCAACTGACATTTTTTAGTTTTGGACAAACTTTTTCCAAATGCCATTGCGAATTGGTTCTACTGTACAAAAGCTTAATCCTGTATTAAGAAAAATTGAAAAAATAAGGAATTGTATTCCGCAACACTGGTAGAATTTCTGAATAAATCGAAGAATTAAAACTCTGAAATCTTAGTGTAAAATAACCAACTCAATGGCAGTAATTCATGCCAAACAACTGATAAAAGGCGAAAAACAAACAAGAAAATGAAAATTATTTCAAACGACGTAACTATCAGATATTCCTGAAGAGAAAACTTACTCAAGTGATCGAAATAATTAAGAAACTCATTTGATTTCTCAGGAGCAGTAATCGATTAACTGGAGGGTTGATTCATTACTTCGATGAAAATAACTATTTACAAAAAGTTTTGCGTGAATACTATGGCAAAAAACTAAAGAAATATTATTTTATATCCCAAGATATATTCAGAGTATTGTCGCAAAAAAAGTGATTTTCATCAAACCAATGAATCAACCTTCCAGTCAACAACATTGAGGCACGTTGATTATTACTGATAACTGATATTTAATACTAAGATTTCAGAATTTGAATTCGTAGATTTATTCAGAAATTCTATCAGTATTGCGGAATACAATTCCTTATTTATTTCAATTTTTCTTACTACAGGATTAGGGTTTTGCACAGGAGAACTATTTTGCAATGGCGTTTAGGAACCATTTGTCCCATTACGTTTTCGAAAAGATTTTTGCTCGACAACGAATGGAGCGAATAGATAGGGGTGAACATGCTGCTGTTCGCGAATTTGCAATTCGTCGAGGTGATGCATTCGACTCACCAGCACTTGTGGTAAATATGCAAACAAGACTATGCATTAATTGCAATCAGTCCATCCTTGATGAGATATTGTAAATGGAGCGTGATCTCTTTTAAAGTTTATTATTTTGTGATCCAGTACTCTGTTAAGGTGGTCATAGGTACGTAACAAAAAAGGACCTTCTAATGTTCTCGTGTAAGCTGCGGCAAGGACTTGCAGATGATTTCTCAAAATTGATGTTTCAGTATTCGAGTCGACAAGCTGTAAGTCTTGCTGCTGCCAGTATAAGACAGTCCTTGATGCTGCGATTCGTACCTGGTAATATTGGCTTCGATTCGTTTACGCCAGACGAACATATCGAACGACATGTGACCGAGTTTGCAAATAAGCTGTACAATATGAATACAGATATTCCAAGAGTGATTGTGTACATTGACGGTACCTACAGTTATATCGAAAAAAGTAGCAACTTTCGCACTTTAAGACAGTCATATTGTGTGCATAAAGGACTCAACTTTTTTTTACGATGGCCTGGTGAAAAATATTCAAAAACATACCGTGAAGGGTCCGCACTTCTCGGTAGTGTGGAGATCTTAGTTGACGCATCACTACATTAACCTGACATATATAAGATTCAATTATACCTTGCGTATAATTATACATTCTACAAAGTCAACTCTGTCATTATAAGGGATCGTCCATAAATTACGTAACACGTTTTTCTTTTGTTTGAATAAAGACGAGCATGAAATTGATGTGAAGTTGAGAAAGACACAACGATATAAACAAAAGAAAAAAGTGTTATGTAATATATGGACGATCCCTAATACTTCTCGGACAGCAGGAGAAACGATGCTGCTATGCTTCGAAATGAGTTTGAATTAAATCGCATCAAAGGTCACTTTTCGTGTACGCCAGAGTAAACATACCGACACTCGATGAACGTTTGGTGTCACGCTTAGGGATCATTTTCAAATCTGCGCTTCTTTTATATTTTGTAATTCAGGACTCTCTGATCGATAATGTGCATGTCTGAACCATGTACATTTGCCAAACAGTCCTCTAATGTACCTTGAGAGACCTATATTACTGATCAGGAGGCCCTAAACTATAAAATATCAATGAAGCACCGAGTTGAGCATAATCCCTGAGCGTGACGCTAAACAGTCCTTGAATGTCGGTATGTCTCCTTTAGCATGCACGATAAGCAGCCTTAGGCACAACATCAACCAAAAAGTATTCTTCTCTGGACCTTCAGGCCTGTACATTATCGATCAGAGGGTCGCAAGCTACAAAATATGAAAGAATTACCGAGTTGGGCATGATTCCTGGGCGTGGCGCCAAAGAGTCCTCGGATGTGGGTATGTCTCCTTTAGCATGCACAAAAAGGGGCTTTGGACGCAACACAAACGAAAAAGTATTCTTATCTCAACCTTCAAACATGTACCTTACTAACCAGAGGGCCCTGAAGTACAAATATCAATGAGGCATGGAGTTGGACATGATCACTGAGCGTAGCAATAAATAGTCCACGAATGTCGGTATGTTTCCTTTATCATGTACGAAAACGGCTTTGGAGGCAACACCAACAAAAATTATTATTCTTTCGACCTTCAGATACGTATATTATTAATCGGGGGGTCCTAAAATACAAAATATCAAAGGGGCACAGAGCTGGGCATGATCCCTGAGCGTGGCGTCAAACATTCGTCGAGTGTCGGTATTTCTTCTTTAGCATCCACAAAAAGCGGTTTTGGGAGCAAACCCAACGAAAAAGTATTTTTTTCTCGACCTTCAGTCACATACATTATTAATCAGGGGGTCCTGAACTACAAAATATCAAAGAGGCCCAGAGCTGGTCATGATCCCTGAGCGTGGCGCCAAACCGTCTTCTAGTGTTGGTTTGTCTTCTTTAGCATACACAAAAAGCGGCTTCGGATGCAACACCATCGAGAAAGTATTCCTGTCTCGATCTTCAGATTCGTATATTGTTGATCGGGGGGTCCTAAACTACAAAATATCAAAAGTGCACAGAGCTGGGTATGATCCCTGAGCGTGGTGTAAAATAGTCCTCGAGTTTCAGTATGTCTACTCTAGCGTGCACGAAAAGTGACCTTTGATGCTATACAGATGAAAAACTGACCATTTTTTTACTTTTTGGCAGATGAACTTTTTATCGCGGATGTCATTATCTACAACATATGCAAAATTTAGAAAAATCCAAGAGACCTTTTTTCAACTTATTTTGTGCAATGTATTTTTAAAAATTTTCGAACAACCCACATGACGTTTACTGCTGCTTAAGTAGTCACATTTGTTCTCAAATTTGTTTGCATTAATTACTGAGTCGCTGAGGCGCTATATTCGCCACACATACACACGAACTATGTGCCACTGATGTCCACAGCTAGGCCGCTTACCTTATATAAGGTATGATATAAGCTAGGCCGCTTTGATATAAAATACTCCTTTTAACAGTTTGTCAAATTCACGGCAGCTCAGAAGGAATATAAGAAAAACATCAGAACCTACAGACAGGAAGATTGGAGGGATTTTTGCGAGAAATCTAAGAACATTCTGTAGGCAGCAAGACGACGCACGATCCTGTAAAAAAAATCCGGACGCTTGCCTCGGGCTCATAAGGCTGGACGATATCGAGTTTACCGAAGACAAATAAGAAATACTGAAACAGCCAACCTAGAGGAGGAATACTGCACCCAAGAATGAGAGAAGGCATGGAATGGCGTGGAATGACCTCTGTAGTCCCAAAGTTGGAAAGGATGACTACCATGTTCCAAAAAGTTGCCGGCTGATCAGTTTGACGTCCTTCATTCTGAAAACACACGTCCTTCAGGGGTCTTTCTTAAGAAATGTGAGAGGCTTTTAGTGTTTGAAGTTACATCAATCTCTCAAATATGAAAGAGGTCGTGCTCCAAGCTTCCGGAGCTTACATTTGTGCCAAAGATTACTAAAAATGTGTGCAATATTTTACTACTTCGTGTATTTGCTCGAAAATGAGTCAGCACTCCTGCCCCTTAGTTCACTCCTTTATTATTTTAGTAACTTATTTTTCCGTTGAATTCAAAATATTATATTCGCAGTATTTTTTGTATTGAGCATACATATGGCCTCCATCTGTTGCTATTAGATGGAGCTAGATAGACATTTGGAACTAAATTTTGTAATAACAAATTTTTTAGCAGATTTTAATTATAACCTCATTCTTACATCAGCAATTTAATTTTGGAAACTTGTGCTGGATGTTGACTGAATCATATCATATGATTAATTTATTCTGAATAAATTGTACTTTTTTTTTGAGCAATTATGTTCTTTGGCTGGGTTTTTACAAATAGGACTTCAAAAATAGTCAGCAAGACTGCTGGTATTCAATTTACCTTGGTTTCTCTTCTCAAGCGATGCAACGTCTTGGTGGAATCTTTCTCCGTTTCCGTCACTGACTGACCCCAAATGTGCTCGGCAGAAGTGCAAATGAGAATCAAGAATGTGAATCTGTAGCGATATGTTCACTTGATTTTTCCTCGAAGTTCTGCAGCATAGTGTTGATCAGGTGTTTGCAGTTTCTGGATTTCGTGTTCCCCTAAAGAATTCCGTTTTTATCCATAGTTTTGATAACATTTTTTGCGATGCACAGCTTTACATGCAATGGTGGTAGGATGATTTCTTGAGGATAAGCTAGAGGTTTTTGAGCAGCGTTCGTTTTTCCTGGTTCCACCGTCTTTCGCTCTGGTCAAATGTTAACATTATAATGTTGGTCTCGTGCTCCGTTGCTCCAGTTGTATAGAAAACAAAAAGATTTTTTATAGCCAGGTTGTAATCCGGGAAATATCCCTGTGACTTTCAATTTACCACAAATAGGCCATTCGTATGATTTTTAATTTATTCTTTCAAGTAAAACTGCCATAATATCATAGCACTCTTTCATATTGGTGGCATGAGCGATGAGTATTGATGAATATTCATTTCCGTTGTGCAAGAGAACAATTTTTAAACTGTGCTTATTTAAATCAATAAATAAACAACAATTCTTTGTCTGTTCATGACCAAGGCTCTTTATAAGTCCATCTACATCCGTACAATAAATGAAGAGTATATTAGCTGTAAAAAATGTAGGTAAATTTTTTCATTGATTTCGGTAACAGACTTTCACACCCGTTTTCAGCGATTTTTTTGTAGTTGAGTTCAAGATTTCAGCTTCATTTTTCGATAAATTCAGGTCCCTCATTAAATAATTTAATTCTATCTAATCGAATAGTTTTGGCAAGTTTCTGACCGGCTTATATTCTAGGGATTGATTTTCATCAGAATTGATTTCTTCTGCTTTCCGTGTTTTGCAGAATTTCCCGAGATAGAATTGTTAAAGCCATACGCAGGATTTTATCACATAAGGAACATTAGGGTGAATAATGGAGTCCTTACATTTAGATGAGTAGCCTTTTTCATATGTTAAACAGAAATAACAATCATCGATATGATTCTGAGGTTCTCTCCAAAAAGTAGGAAAAGTGAAGTAAAAAAGACGATCAAGATCTCTGAAATATACTGACCTCAATTTAATCGCACTAGTCAAACAGCAACTATTGGATATTCAATCTTCTTTTCCATTTTTGAATATAATCTTAAAATATATGTTGTAGCTTTTTAGCATTACAGGCCAAATTATTGGTCTCTGTTTTACAGGACGAAATAATCGCAAACGTAGAGAAAACATTGTAAACTGAGAGATGAAAAAAAAACTTAGTGCAAATCATAGTGACTCTGTAGAGGAATAAAATGAAATGAAGGTAGCATGAAGTGCTATACAAACAAGAGCAGAGAGCTGGTACGAGTGCAGCTATGTCCCGACGCATACATATTACAAAAACCTTTAGGATACTATCTAAGGAACCGTAAAAGATATCAAAAAAATTAAGTAACGGTTGGAATCCACTTTAAAGAACGCAATGAAGTCTTGTCTTGCTTTCCGCTTCAAACAAGTTTTTTTCCTTTTTATCATATGATTTTTCATTTTTTGAAACAAATTTTGACTCAAAAACCTGATGCGCTGAAAAAAATAGAAGCCAGATTTTGATTTAGCACAGAAAATTAGTCTTAACAATTGTGTATTAATACGAGGGTTTATTTTCAACCTTACAATGTATTTTACAAAAAAAAATTTTTATTTAGTATTGTATAATAAGGTCAATTAAATCTTCAATAAATGAATAAGATTCCTTGTTGAAATCCTTTTTCATTGAAATCTTCATAAAAAATTGATCGTATGATGCTTCAGCCAACATCCAGCAAAAGTTTCCATAAATGTAAAACAGGAGCGGAGATTTTATATATCTCAAAAACTTATTATCGGAGTTTAAATTACTCTTCAGATTATTGTTCAGCATAAAAAGCGAAGAAATTTATCTCTACACTGAACAAAATTTGGACAAGCAGCTGTCTTCTTAGTGGCAACGCAGCGCCACCAAGACGGTTGGTGTAGCGGCCAGACAACTTTTAAGTAAACTACAGTACCAAACGTGCGAGCAGATCCTATCCCATGTGTTGGGAACGCAGCAGTCCCACAAAAGAGAATTAAATTGTCCCACGAGTATAAACTATAACTGTATAGCTCAGCGCGAAACTCGAAGTGGGGATTCCGTGCTCCCGCTTAAAGGGAGCGTTACTGTACCAATACTGTTGGGATTACAGCTGTTCCAATGTGGAAACAGAGCGTACCCAATATGAGAGAGGATGTGTACCAAGTTGCAAGTGAGCAGCGCGCGACGTATTTGGTGTTCCAGCTCTACTACGTGGGCGAGCAGATCGCCCAAAAAATGTTCAGTGTAGTTTATACTAAAAGAATACACATTAATAGAAATAGAGCTCATTGAGTTTTTTAAATTAATTTTTCACCTTTTTGCCCAATTTTTTGACCTGATAGCAACAACCGCAGATCAGATTTGTGTGCAACGTCAAAAGATACTTTGGAAATGATATATCGTACTCAGCGGGAACATAGGTCACTTTTGTTGACCCTTAATATTTATGAATAACGCTATGTAGCAATGTCAGTTGCTTTAAGAGCATCCGCACGTGAGAAACTGTTCTGCTATTCATAATTGATTTTTTAAAAAATTGTATTGCAACGCAATAATCGCCGCATTTTTAGCCTAATTTTCTTCGAGGATCAATTTTTGACATAATTTCAAGGGTAAATTGGCTGTGCTAAAACCGAATTTGATCTCAGAATATGGCCATCATGCCTAGTTATCTAGAAAAAAGAGATTTAAACCCTTAAAAACTGCTTTTCTTTATCATTTCATGGTGGATGAATCTAATGTGCACAAAACTTTAAAAGTATCTAAATAAAAGCATATGCCTTGTACAAAAAGTGTTAGAAAAAAGTATCCATTTCGCAACAATAGGGACCTCAGAAGGAAGGGGATGTTTCACCCGCTGGCCAATAGCTGGGAGGGGAAAAGGCAAGAACATCTTTATCCCCTTCCTTCTGAGGTCACTGTTGTTGTGAAATGGATACTTTTGTTCTAACACTTTGTTCTGTCGCTATTCTCATTAAATCCCGAAATGTTCGTAAAGGATTATTTTGCAAAGTATTGATCTAATGTCATTTGATTGAAGTGCACATTTTAAGCCGTAAAACAACTTCCTATCCTTATTTCTTTCCAAGATTATTGGTTTGTGTAAATCTATCTGTGAACGATCTGTGAAATTTGGAAAACTGCGTTGCCTTCAAGATATCTCAAGGAGCGTCTGTAAATTTTTTACATATTCAAACCAGTGCTTAAAATAGTATCTGTACTTCTACAAAAAGATTTCATTGACAACTGTTATAATATTCTTTGTATGAAAAGGCTTATACTTTACATTCAGACCATTTTGAAGTTTCTAGCATATCGGATTCATTCGCTACAATATTTCAATAATTTCCAAATAGACGCTATTATTAGGGCTATATTTTCTCGATAACTGGACGTGATGGCTAAATTATGAGGTCAGATTCGGTTTCGGCGCGCCTAAATTTGTTCTGGAAAGCACCTGTGTTTCAAAACATCGACTCATTGGCTTGCAGATATAACATGGTGTAATCAACGTATATTTTTTTTAATTTTTGTTCATTTAATAGTATTCCAACGCAATGTAATAGGAATTTTTTGAACTCTTGTTTCTTTGTAGGGTTTTGACATATCTTTAAATTTATAAATAAAATTTGGCATTATCTATTCATATCAAAGCATTTGCATGTAAAACAGGATTGCTTCACATAATTTAATTATTTTGCTTAATGTATTTTATTAACAGGAAATAAAGTTATGGTGATTCTTAATATTTGGAAAATGTGTTTTTCAGAGTATAAATTTTGTCATTAACTAAATTTGAAGTTGATGCAACCATAAAAAATACCTCTTAATTCGAGACAAATGATCTGACCTATTTGTTTTTTTGTATTGATACTACCTCTATGAGGAAGAAAGGAAAGCTGTAAATTAATCAAAATCAGGAAGCAAAGACAACAACAAATGAGCACTATGTATTTACAAACTATTCCTAATTATAAAAGTAATCGTAAAAATCAATCGCAGCACATTTTTTAACCCGAGGTGGCATTTGATTTCAGAGACATGGAGGGGGGTCAAAATATTTTTAGGAAATAGCCTATATTAGCCTATCAAAGTACGATTTTTGTGTTAATTTAATAACTCAAAATTACTTCAAACAGGGTTTTTTTTGGGTCACTGATAACGAATCTAAAAACATATTTTGAAACTTCGAAATGTGTGATCCATTAGGTGGCGGACCACAGCTAAAAAGGGTTTCAATTATCGTCGAACACAGTTTGGTCACTCAAGATTACCTATTCTGAGGTATTTGAGTAGCTCGTAATGAATTTGAAGTTAGATTTTCAAAATTGAAGGGATTCCAGCCAATATGGTGGAACACGACTAAATAAAGTGTTTTAATTATCATGGAATCCACACAGTCTTGTTTCTGTGAATCGCAAATAGTCTCGAACATGAATTCTTTTTTAAAGGCCTCTACCTCCTTGTTGCTCAGAAGACCTGATTTAATAACGTAACTCATCATTTGTAACGTAATTCAAAAATACACAGGAATAACTAGTGCGCGAACTTCGCATATACCTCTAGTTCTGTTTTAATCGTAATCAATCAAAAAGGGGAATTTGTGTGTTAACTCTCCCTAGAGAATCTCTCGCCTATCCAATATAGTGGCACACATCGCAGAAAAATATTTTTATTTTCCTAGAACACAGTTTCATGTGAGCTAATAATAATTAGATAATAATATGATATGATAATATGATTTGTAGGTAATATTGAGCATTTTACTTAAACTGAGAAATTTTCAGATCCCTGATAACAAAGCTAAAATCAGATTTTCGAATCTTAAATTGGGCAGAATCTGGCCAAAGCAATCGTTCCGTACTATAACTTTACTTCACCTAAAAAAGGTAACCAATGTTTCGTTTCCTTTTGACTATGATTCGATTCACTTAAACATATTCAAAAACTTATATATTTGATCAGGTTACCTTATAATTTTTATTGCTATGTCCGTAAATACAGATAGGTATAAAAAGTTTGCATTTCTCATAAGAAGAAAATAATGTCCACTTTGTATACTTCCACAATGCCTGAAGTAAACTCAAATAGCTTTCTTTTCTTTAGTCTTTCAGAATTTTCCGATGAAAATATGATGGATCCGTACAATTTAGCTATCTGCTTTGGACCAACTCTAGTTCCTGTTCCGGAGGACAAGGATCAAGTTCAGTATCAAAATCAAGTTAACGAACTAATAAAGAATATAATTACTTTTTGTGAAGAAATATTTCCTGATGGCATCGGCGGTATTCTTTACGAAAAATACATAAGCAGGGAACCGGATGACGTGTAAGTTTACATTTCATGATTTTACATAAATGATTATATTAGGTTTAGAGGGAAACTGCCAATATTTTTTCTGGAACTCAAATACTCCGTTTTGCATTTCAATGGAAATTTGGCTACAATATATCTTAGATTCGCATGAGCTAAGAATCGGCATCTAGTTATGCTACGGTGTTAGACAAATACAAACCGACCATCATATGCATAGACCTATTTGAGACATGTCCAATATGGAAAAATGTCCTGAAAGAGCACATGTTCTGCCAGGAACTGTGTCCCCTACCATTTCTCCTTGAGAGCGGTGTTCGTGGTAGAGGTGTCTTCTTTGACGTCATGCCGCTTTCAGACTGCACCGTAGATACGAACTATCTGTCGGGGTGCTTGGGGGTGACTATTCTCGCAATATAATAAAGGTTTAAAAGACAAAGACAAATCTGTCGCTATATACATAGAGTCCTTAGTCATTCTTTAGCGAGACATTAGAGAAATTCTTTCACTGGCTCTGTGTACGTAGAACATTCATTTC
Source organism: Belonocnema kinseyi (assembly GCF_010883055.1). Lineage (NCBI taxonomy): Eukaryota > Metazoa > Arthropoda > Insecta > Hymenoptera > Cynipidae > Belonocnema > Belonocnema kinseyi. The sequence goes on from NC_046661.1 coordinate 60,175,121, forward strand.
TGTGTGATAAAGACAAATTGGTCGATGTAGGTCTGTCCAGCGGTAAGATACCTTATAGCGCTTCTGTCGAAGAGCTCAGGGTCTTCGGGTATGCCATTATTTTTTCCTTTCTTCGAAGCTACCTTGGCGGATTTTCTAACCCAAACTTCATTTATCTCTTGTGTGTATTTCGCGAAAATTTCTAGAACTAGATTTAGTTCCTCTTTTTTTTCTGGCACAGAATTCGAGATCATCCATGCAAAATACATAGGTGATCTTGTTCTTTTAGCACTGCAGAACATAGTGGCAACAATGCGAGGCAAAAGGAGAGGACGATTGTACCCAAAATATTCAGTTGAAATAATTTTCCTTGTGATCGGTGTCCATTTCGCGGTCGTAAGACGTCTTCAAAGGTACAATTTACCACCATAGATGGCAGTTGCTTCTGGCAATTATATATAGATATATGTTTGTGTGTATATATTTATAATTTTGTCACAAGGAAAACCGCGGGACCGTAAGACAGGTGGTTACAGTCTGTGACGAATGACGGTCTTGTGCATTTCCCCCCAAAGTGTCTTAGCATCTTGTTGACACGCAGGGATGCTTCACAGGCTACTAATCAGTGAAACCTTGGCAGTTACGAGAGCGCCGATGATAAGAACGATTAGCTTAACAGAGTATTCCGGGTATAACCGTCGAAACTCCCTTATAAGGTCGGCATACCTCTCTTTCTTTTTATTCTTGTTGGCTATGTATTTTTTGTTAGCTGGTGTAGCAAATACGGTCACAAGCAAAGTTAATTTCTCGAATTCAAGCAGAACTATGCTTCGCAATTCCGAAGGATACATCTGCGGCAAATCTGGAAATCGAAACCATAAGGTGACTCATGTATTTTACATAAATGACCTTAAGAACTATGTTAAAATAGATAGCGTCTACAACTAGCAACAAATTGATTTTGGGTTAGACAAATGGGCTAAGGTTTATTTGAAACGAGGAAAACTCAATGGCATCCACGAAAACCCTGAGCTCTTTGACAGTAGCGCAATATGACACCTTAGGGCTCCAGAGACCTATACATACCTGCGCGTGCCACCGAGCCGAATTTAGGATGTGACATCTACGAAGCATACTCTTTGAAGCAGATACAAACATCTTATCTGGCCGTTTTTGTCTTTTGAATTATAGGCTAGGAACATAGTATCTGTAACGAACATGCTTCTTGCCCCGGTAGTACTCTATTGATTTTGAGTGGTTCCATGGATGAAGGACCAGCTCAGATCCGTTGGTATTGGGACACGAAATGTAATGTGCATGAACAAAAGCATGCATTTTAAGTTTTCTTTACCGAAAATCTTCATCTTACACCGTTAAGGTGGTCGCGGAACACTAACTCTTGAATGTCTTCACAACGGGATTATTCTGGGTACAGCACATACGAGGTGTGTTCAAAAAATAAGTTGACTTTATGGTTTTCTCAAAAAATATTCATTTATTCCTCAATATTTATGTTGTCCCCTTCAAAGTAATCCCCCTCAGATATAATACACTTGTGCCAACGCCTTTTCCAATCATCGAAGCACTTCTGATAATCATTTTGTGGTATAGCCTTGAGTTCTTTCAGCGATGCAGCTTTTATCTCCTCAATCGTTGAAAGTCGATGTCCTTTCATGGGTCTCTTCAGTTTTGGGAAAAGAAAAAAGTCGCTGGGGGCTAAATCCGGTGAATATGGAGGCTGAGACATGACTGTGGTGCTGTTTTTGGTCAGAAAATCTTTCACAAGCAACGATGAATGACTTTTTTCGGTTTTGGAGACTCAGGATGTTTCCACTGATACGATTGGGCTTTAGTTTCGACGTCATAACCATATACCCACGATTCATCCCCAGTTATAACCCTTTTGAGAAAATCAGGATCATTATTGACTTTATTCAACATCTCCTGAGCGATGGTCATGCGATGGATCTTTTGATCAAAATTAAGCAGTTTTGGAACAGATTTCGCTGACACACGTCTCACGCCCAAGACGTCCGAAAAGATAGCATGGCATGAGACAACCGATATGCCAACATCTTCAGCAACTTCTCTGATGGTAATTCGGCGATTTTTCAACACCATTTCTTCCACTGATTGAACGTTTTCATCTGTTGTTGACGTACTGGGACGCCCAGGGCGAGGTTCGTCTTCGACATCCTCTCGGCCTTCTTGGAATAGCTTGTACACCACTTATACACATTTTTCTTACTCAGAGTAGACTCACCGTATGCAACTGTCAACATTTCAAGAGTTTTAGAGCACTGGATTCCATTTTTCACGCAAAATTTAATGCAAACACTTTGCTCTATTTTTTTCGAAAGATAAGTGGGCAAAGGAGCGTTTCTGTAAAAAGAAGCGGAGGAGGTTCCTGAAACACTCGGCCTTGACTTCAATATTAGAGGTGAGCAAGATGCATCAAGTCTTATATATCTTTAGTACTCATTCCTGAAAGCCCAGATTAGGAAAGAACAAGAGAAAAACTTCCGTGAACAGCTCCTCGACACGAGGATGCACGACAGAAATGTGCAGGATCAGTCGATGTCGTATGAGCTAACGTTTTCTTTCCGTAGCCACATTTTGAGGCAACACATTCCCGATTATAGCTGTAGAGCATGCCATGCACACCTCGAGCATCAAGGAAACATACTATTTAGTTGTCGAACTCATTCGAGAACGACTTACATCCAAACGCACAATGTGGGACAAAGAGTGGTTTGTTACCATCTTTTTAAATCTAATGGTATTATCCTTAATACCGCTTCGCTGAATGCTCCCAGGGAAATCGATTCAATTGTCGAGAATGATACATTCCGAATATACTGGAACTTCATATTCTCGGCAATTGTTTCTGTTGCGCACTTGAGGCCTGGCATAGTTCTGCTTGATTTCGAGAAATTAACCATGTTTGTGACCGAGATTTCTGCACCAGCTAACAAAAAAATCATAGCGAAGGAGAATTAAGAATATAAATATATAAATAAATAAAAAAAAT
>NC_046661.1:60178230-60179850 GCF_010883055.1 Belonocnema kinseyi
CGTTTCTTAAACGGTGACTCTGGGATATTGGGCGACCTCTCAGCGTAAGCAGCCTTATTCCTGCATGAGGGGCTCTACAAGGACAAACGAACCCTTTCCCTAGCTGCTCGTCGGAACAGCAATGTCACTATCATACCAACAAAAAGTTGTGAATGCGGTTCAAAAAGAACGAATGCGCAGAGCACCTGAAAATGGATCGGCAAATAGTGCCGATCACCCTACAGTTCATTGAGTGAACGAATCAATTCGAGGATAACTTGCTAGACTGTTACAATGCCAGCGTTATCCCTGTTCACAGAGACTGTATGGCGCGTATGCACATTTCAGCACGTTTCGCATCATTTACTGCAAAATCAACGTGCCTACCTCTTGAAATCTTGAAATGTGTGCCGTGCGCTTCCTCAACCGCTACATGAACAAGCTAAAGACGAAAATGAGAAAGTAACATTAAAAACAACCGCGGAAAGCAGGCACCTTCTGAGAGATGATAGTGATTTTAGAACAAGGAGGAACATGAACTTACAGGTTTCTCCTAAGGCCCAAAAATCTGGCTGAAATGGATGCATCCCTTCGTAAGGATATCTTGGAGAAGTACGAACTCTTGACCATCAATTGTTCAGTTAATGGTGCTTCGAAAACTTTGGCTGATTCAAATCGAAGGCTAAAACCGACCATGGATGAAAAGACCAAAAGATGCATGCATCGACTGAACAAGAATATTGAATGGGCAAAAGAGAATGCGTCTCGCGTTCAGTGTGTGATTGACCAGATAACATCTGACAGATCGTTTACGGAAAGGGTTTGAAAGTTCGTCCTCGAACTGAGGACCTGCAATCACACACGGAAGAAATCAAAGCTGCTGATAATCAAGCAGCATATTGTTAATAGAATAGGGTGTTGTCTGACACAAGGAGGAAAATATAGAAGAGGGAAAGATGGATTATAGGGAATCAAAAGCTTCTTGCTGAACCATCGCGCCTCTTCAGCGTTCACCCTGTTTCTGTGAAAAATTCACCCAAGCCTAACGACGTAGAGACTTTTTGGAGAGAGGTATACAACATGCCGAAAACAGTGAAGCTAAAAGAATATACTGATAATATTATCCGCCTTAAGGAGTTTTGCGACTACCTTATATCATCTGAGAAGGAATGTCCATCAATCACTGCTGCAGAAGGGACAAAAGCACTTAGGGGTACGAAGAAATTTATTGCTGCGGGACTCGATGGTATCAAGAAACGGTTGGAAACGGCCGTTTCGTAGTGAGTGCTTTTTGGACGCAATATAACTCCTACCGACTTGCGACCTTATTTCTTGACATAGAAAATGTCAAATTTATGGTTAAAATCCTTTTTGTTTTGATTAATAAAACATTTTATATTTGGGTATTGCCCGTTTACAAGATAAATTTCTAATCTTTTGTGATTATCCTCTCTACATTTTCAGCCAAAGTCAGGGTCTACCGTGACATTTATCCCATAAAATTAAAGGGAATATTTTTACAAGCTGCCAATCAGATGCAAGCCATTTATATCCAGACAAGATCCCTCCTCTACCTGTTTACGAAAGTGATTGAATGTGAATGACAGAAAGAGAGAGAAAATATCTCTGTCGTCTAAAAGA
>NC_046661.1:60179950-60182781 GCF_010883055.1 Belonocnema kinseyi
TGCTCACTTTCATATTTCCTCTACTCTAAACTATCATCATGACCTTTTGTTTAAACTAATTAGAAAGAAAATTTACGAGGTCGAGAAAAGAGGCGAAAAAAATAGGGTTTTTTGGGTCACTCTTTGTAATGAATCTAACAAAACATCTGAATACAGGCGAACCCAAAAAAATCTCTTTCTTGAAACTATGTCCTTCTTTTCGATTTTGTTATTTTCAATGTTGTTTTTAATTAACTAAAATGACAATAAGTTTTTTTAGGTAAGTTTTTCAGGGCGCAAAATGGTAAAGTCAGTGAAATCTCGTACACAGACTGAATTTTACTGATTATCTTTTTTGAATATTATATGCTTATTTGAATACCACTGGTGGGCAAAAAATTCCACAAAACTAATACACTTTTCCGAACTTTAAGTTTAGAATAGAATTTTTTTTTATGATTTTGTCTTTTGATACACACTTTTGGTAAATCTTTAGTTTTATGTTAACTTTCTTACAATTTATGTCACAGAAAATCAGCGATAATCGAGAAAAGTAACTTTTGGGGCATTTTTTCTCAACTGCTTCAACTTTAAAAGTCATTTTTTTAGATTTTGTTTGAATTCTCGGAATATTTTCACCTACCCAACAATACTTAATCGACAAATTTATAATAGTCTTAAAACAAAAAGATGGACTTTTGGGATTTAAAAAAGGACTTGAGTAAAAATATTGTCCAGTAAATAGTTTCCGAATTATAGGCCCTGATGTAAGACAGTCCTAATGCTCGTGCTCAGACGTAATACTTTAATATTCGATTCCTTCCTATTATAGTTCGTCAAATTACAATAATTACACAGGCCAACATAATTTTGTTGTTGGAAAGTGGAGGGTCATTTCCGAAGTAATCTTTTACGTAGAATTCGAATCCGGGGTCAGAATTGACCCATCACGTCAGGCTTTTAAGAAATTTGAGGTTATTTACCAAAAAATGGAGTTTTTGGCTACTTTTGAGGTTATGTAAAGAAGACACAACATTTTTTGGGATTTTCTTTGTTGTATCATATAGTACTGCTCTTTCTCTTTAATTTGAGAGTCGCAGAGTTCAATTGCCATTTTTCTTTACCAAGTTACGTTATTTAAAATTACGAGATATGTCCCATTATATCTTGAGCATTTGCTTTAAATACTTTAAAGCAGACAGTTTCTACTTGGTGTTTTTTTCTTGAAAAAATGTACTTGGGGGTCTTCGGGGTTGTTGATTACGAATCTGAAGTCGAGATATTAAAGTTTTCAAATTCAAGATGGCGGATTCAAAATATCATATACAAATTTTGAAAAAACATTGATAATATTGAAACATGTTTTCAGTTTTTGCGATTTAATAAATTATGTTGATATATAAATGTTATATAGTAGTTTATATTTATACAGGGTTCATGACTATTGAATTTCATCTTGAGCTTGACCTTCAAAGGCATTTCAAGGTAAACGTTTTCTTACATTTAGCGTTACCGCGGAACAGCGACATGGACGTAGTAAAATCTGTTCCATTTGGGGTGCTTGATTTATGTGAATACCCTAGCCTCTCACGATCGGGGTGCTTGATTTACGCGAGTCCCCTCACCTCTCACAATTACAAACTATTTCAGTTCACCTTATGAAATCCCTTTCTTTGATCTAGTAAAGATCTAGACCCAGAACGTCTTTTATGACGAAAATTTGGCTCATCACGTTGAAGACACCAGCTAGCTTTGTTGGAGACCATTTACCCTGATAACGCACCTAGATTTTCTGGAAACCATTCTAAATGAGTCTAAATAATAAAATTTTACGCTCATATTGCAACCTAATTTCTGAAATTGTTTAATCATATCGTCAATTATTTCTTTGTAATCAATAACTCTATTATTGCTTAAAAATCTCTTATTTGTGGCCCAACAAATATTCCTTCTTTTATCTTTGTCTCACTTAAATAAGGAAATTTATCCGGAAGATATTAAAATAATGCACCATCCTTATCAAGAGCCTTTACATATGGCTTCATTAATCCTAATTTTATATGAAGCGGAGGTAATAAACTTTTTAGGGTCAATTAACGGTTGGTGAATAATGTTGGGCTCCAGGTTTTAAAGTTTTACGAACAGGCCAATTCTTTGTAGCATAATGCTCATCTCTATCTCTGCTATCCTAAAAACGTATAAAGCACGGATATTTTATATAACCCGGTTGTTGTCTAAGCAGCATTGCAACAAATTTTTAATTCTCCACATACTTCTCATTTATGTTGCTCATATTTTATTGCTTCAAGAATAGTTTTTACATTTTTGTATGATTCTTTGAGGGATACAGAGTGATAAATAGGTATTGATGCATACTTATTTGAGTTACGCAATAAAACTGCTTTCAAGCTTGTTTTTAAGGAATCAATAAACAATCTTCATTGATCAGTATCATAAGGAAGTTCTAATTTTTCAATTAAGCCTATAACGTCATTCCAAAAAACATATTTAGCACATGCAGAATAATACCTAACTAATTGCTTCTCTCGATTACGATACCAACTAAAAGTAGTTCCTGGTGCAAGATGTTTTTCTTGAAGTCTTGATCCTAATAACTCAGATTTTTCTTTCGACAAGCCTAAATCTCAGACTTCGGATATTTCATATTACAAACATTTTAAATATTATATCCAAATGTTACAGTTAAACAGAAATAACATTCATTGCGGCTATCAGGTTTACGCCAAATTGCAGTCCTATATGACAGACATTGGTGTTACTTCATTATGGGCAGTATACCAACGTCTTAATGTTTCAACACATGATTTACAAGCCGTATGTGGAACCCAAGA
>NC_046661.1:60182881-60185263 GCF_010883055.1 Belonocnema kinseyi
CAGTCCTATATGACAGACATTGGTGTTACTTCATTATGGGCAGTATACCAACGTCTTAATGTTTCAACACATGATTTACAAGCCGTATGTGGAACCCAAGACTTATCCTGATTAGTTATTGAATTATTGAAATAATTAAGATCAAATATTTTTATCTTATCATTGACTTTCATCGCATTTTTTGCGAACACGAAGCGACTACAAATGTAACAAAAGCTGTTAGGATCATTTAAACACTTCCGCGAGGCCATTAATGAAATTATCAAAAGCTAAGATATTTAATTTAATAGTTTATAGTTACAACGAGTTGTTAACCAACAGATCAAATGCAAATCTTCAGTAAATATCATCTAAAAAATAAGGCACGATGAACGTTTAAGACCTGGTGCAGATAAAAATTAAAGGAACAACAACTATGTCACTAATTGTTTGGGAGTGCTTTAAGGCACTGAATAAGCTAGCGCCAGACAACCGAGTCACTCTGCTTTGGAGCCCTGGACACAGTGGAATCAAAGGCAATGAGATTTTGGACTGGCTAGCTAAACTAGCAACAAAACAAAATTTTACGGGACCTGAACCAGTTGGTTCTCCTAGGCTCAAAGCTAAACTCTCACCGAGCGAAGGAATTACTCAAGCTCGGGATTAAGGCAGTCAAAGTCCTAACAGAAATGTTTATAGTACACGGAAATCTCCGGTATCACAGGTACAAGATAGGACTTGAAGAAAGTTTCCTCAGGCGTCTGTGTGGAGAGGATAATGCGACATCTACTCATATCCTTTATCAATGCCCCTCGATTGCGGGGAAGCGTACGCAACTCACAGGCAGTTACTAAATCAGTGAGTCAGAAATATCGGCCAACAGCGTGGCTGCGGTCCTCTCCCTGTGGAGAGGGCTATGGAATCACGCTTAAGACTTACAAGGCGACGCAACGGGATCACCCAGGCGTTAGAGGCTGTAACGGTCTCACCCAGAACAATAATAATAAATTGAATCCGCCATCTTCATTTTAAAATTTTTAATATCTCGACTTCAGATTCGTAAGCAACAACTCCGAACAACCCCAAGTACAAATTTTCAAGAGAAAACAGCTAGTAGAAAATGTCTGCCTCAAAGTATTTAAAGCAAATGCTTAAGACATAATGGGACATATCTCGTAATTTTAAATTGGCGTAACTTGGTAAAGAAAATGGTAATTGAACTCTGCGACTCTCAAATTGAAGAGAAAGAGCAGTCCTATATGATTCGGATTCTACGTAAAAATTTACTTCGGAAATGACACTCCACTTTCTAATAACAAAACCATGTGGGCCTGTGTAATTAATCACTTTCGATCGCATTATTGCAATCTGAGTTTTAAAAAGATTTTCGGTGGTCTCTCGATTAGATAAGCCGACATATAAGCTCTTATTTTGATAAAAAACTCTAATCTATTTTCAAAAATAGGTCAAATCTCACCGAAGTTCGAAATTATTTACAATCCTCACGATTTTCAGAAAATAATGGATTGCTTCAGGTTACATGATTGAAATCTATTTAAAAATTTTTTGTGTAAATTTTCAAACAGGAAAGACAACAGACAGTTTGATTTTTACGTGAAACTCTCATTAATCTTTTAAAAGAGGTCAAAGTCATTTCTCCTAGCTTTGTAAAAATGATGATTTGATTTCAATTGCATCAGTGCAATTTAAATTTTAGAAGTATTTTCAGCGGTCTTTATATTGGAAACGATAACAGATAAGATCTCATTTTGATGATAAACTCTGAACTATTTTTGAAACTATGCCAAATGCCAATGTAGCTGGAAATTATTTACTCTTTTCGTGAGTTTGAGAAAATAATGAATTGCTTCAATCAAAGAACTACCTAAGAAGTTTAGGAAACTAACGTTTTAATCTTATGATCGTGTGTAGTTCCTTTTGTTGAAAATAATCCCAAGTTTCGTTCCAATCTTCCCACTGGCAGTAATGCATTAATTTTTGAACATTATATAAAGTGTAAAAACTTGCAAATTCGATTGAATTTGGCCTCTTTTAAAATAGATAAAACTATGTCGTCAAAATGAGACCTCATCAGTTTTCTTCCTAATTTTAAAGAACAACCCAAAAAACTTTTGAAATATAAACTTCAATCATGCGACTGGAAGTAATCTATTATTTTAGGAAAATTATGATGAATGTGCAAATTTTTCAGCTTCGGTGGTATTTGGCATCTTTTAAAATGGATAGAGTTTGTCGTAAAAATGTGAACTTGTCTGTTGGAATTCCTTTCCGACCAATGTCCTCTTTTAGACGACAGAGATATTTTCTCTCTCTTTCTGTCATTCACATTCAATCACTTTCGTAAACAGGTAGAGGAGGGATCTTGTCTGGATATAAATGGCT
>NC_046661.1:60185363-60186878 GCF_010883055.1 Belonocnema kinseyi
CAAGGATAAGGCTGCGTACTCTGATATACATATACCCGGCTTTCATCCAGGAGGCTCGGGTTCGATTCCCGGTACGGGAACTATTCGGTTCCGTTTTGATTCTTCTAGAATCAAACCGAAGGGCTTATGAAAAAGCCACCGAACGCGTCCTCGGGTTGCGGATAGAGGGTCCCTGTACCCAGGGTTTCTGCTGAATATGGTTACAAAAATAAATAGGCAGTCGCGGACAATTGTCCAGGGGTGGTCCCGAAGGAATTAACCCCAAAGCGGAGGTGCAAAACCGTGCCGAAAGCTGAATGGCACCTGGGTGAGGTGTCTAGAACGTTGACTCTGGGATACCAGGCGACCTCTCAGAGTAAGCAGCCTTTTCCTTGCATGCAGGGCTCTACAAGGATGGACGAACCCCTTTCCCTCGCTTCTCGTGGGAACAACAATGACAACTCCAAACATAGTTGTAGTAAGTAAGGTTCAAAACAACAGAACGCGCAGGGCTCCCGACAAATGGGTCGGCCATCAATGCCGACCAATCTAGAGCTGGGGGAGCCAATGAAAATGGATTCAATGAGATGGATCGGCGGGATCTCGTGACCTTTGGGTGGACGGAGCAACTGAATCACGACTTGCTAGACTGCTACGATGCGAGTGTGGCCTGTGAACAGGGTCACATGGCACGGCTGCATGCTCTGTGGTGCGAGAAACACCCGGAGCTATCGCACTTTTCGCCGCAACGTCTGCGAAACCATGCTGAACTACTCCGTAATAGGGGCTATGTAAGCGGAACGCCTACTCTACCACAGCTAGAACAAGCCGGCAACAAAGAAAGAGAGGCGACACTAAGACCAACCGCGGGCAGGCATCCACAGTACGCGTGCCGCATTCAATGTGTGATTGACAACATCACATCTGGCAGGAATTTTACCGCCAAGGTTCGAAAGTTCGCGCGCGAACTCCGGACCCGTTATCACACACTTAACAAGTCAAAGCTGCTGACCATCAGGCAGCATATTGTTGAGAGAATACGGATACTATCTGACGCTAAGAGAAGTCTCGAGCGGAGAGAGAGTTGGGTCAGAGAAAATCAACAGTTTCTCTCTGACCCATCTCGACTTTTCCAAGACCCTCCAGTTACTGTCGAACACCTAACGCAACCAGAGGAGGTCGAAGTATTTTGGAGAGAAGTCTGCGAAGTTCAGCCTAGACTGGACGAAGACTCAGAAAATATAAATAGCTTCAAGGAGTTATGTGTTGCCCTCATAACAGCTGATAAAGAATGCCCACCCATCACTACCGAGGAGGTGAAAAAAAGTATTAAGTGGGATGAAGAACCATTCCGCACCGGGACCAGATTGTATCAAAACCTTCTGGTGGAAGAAGTTTTCTTCAACCCATCAGCATTTGGCCCGTATTTTCACTTCATACTTGAAGTCGGAAGAGCCGATTCCAGAGTGTTTGGTGGAAGGGCGCACAATACTCCTGCCGAAAATAGGCAACTTAGCTGACCCGAAGAACTACAGG
>NC_046661.1:60186978-60205627 GCF_010883055.1 Belonocnema kinseyi
TTCATTTTTGGGTAAAATCTAATTGATGTTAAAAAATAGCTATATATAAAAAACAAATTGATGATGCCAACGTTTTCTATAATTCTGAATCAGCAAAAAAAATCACAGGAACATTGGACTCTTTTTGGGCATGATAGAGTTAGCTGATAAGTTTGACTGGTTGTATCTGTTTAAAAAAAGCTATGCTCAACTTGAAATTTTTCTATTTTTAAGTATCGCGACAAGCTATTCTTTCAACCAATTTGGCATCAATTTCATGACGTCGAGAAAAGAGGCGAAATGTTGGGTCACTCTTTATTTAATAGAAATTCTATGAGATACCGTTAATACGAACGTTTTTGTTGGTAGAAGTCTTATCTGATGATAGGCTTGCTTAAAATTTTTTCAGAAAGCAAGTTTGTTAGTTTTCACGAAGGTTTCTGTTTTTGTTAATTTTTTTACAACTTATCTAACAGAAATTCTTAGAAGGATGTTGTTTTGATTGTTTAACTTTATTAATAAATGTTAGAAAGGAGGATTCAAAAGTTATAAAAGTTTTGAGGTTTGAGTTTTGCGCTTTAAATTAAGCAATGGAAGGGCGGCAACTCGGCGGCAAATTACCGAATGCGGTATCAAACACGTACAAGCGGTCGCTCAAGCTCGATTCTCATTGGTTGATTCGACCTAACTTTGAAGCTTTATTGTATTCAAACTAAGCTTCGCACAACCTATTACTGCATGACTTTTTTGTTTATTTTGTTGTGCACTATCACATATTACAAGAGGTTGTATAATTGGTGGAACAACCTGTGTGTTTTAGTGTTTGTGTGTGTAATTTTTTTTGTTCGCTTATATACCCTCTTCTCTGTCTACTCTTATATCCTGGCTTTTCTTTTCTTCCTCTTCTCATTGTTTTAGTTTGGCTGGTTTCTATTTAATTTGTGTGTATTTGTACCAAGTTGTTCTAATGGTTTGTTGACTCCGCATCTTCCGTTTTTGTTTCCATTAGCCTGTATCTTCCTTCGAAGCTTGAAAAAATCTGCATCTGTCGCTTTCCGTGTGATTTTTATTTCTAGTGTCTGATTGCAGCCATTGATATTCCACCTATTGCTCTTTCTTTTTCCGACATCGTGATTTTCTTTTTATAAATTATTTTAATGTGTCTGTGTGGGAATTAAGAGATTCTTCAAATGCGATTGAATTATAAGGAAAGAACGCTGTTTTATTATCAAATACGTAGTTTTAATAAATTTCGCCAAATTATACTTACATATTATACATTATGTTTTTATTGGAATGTTTTCCCATATATTTTTCATGAAAATTATAGTTCAAGAAATAAAGTAATTCATCATCTTCTGAACTAAAATATAAAAAAAATTGTAATTACATTTGAAATGTTATTGAAAAATAGGTCTCAACGATTGTTGTAATGTTAGAGACTTGTCAGAGCTTGATAAAGAATTCTGTGTATTCAGAATTTTCGGTAAGACTATTAAAAAAATAAACTACTTCTCTAGAATCCTAATTCATTATCTTGTGAACTGAAATGTAGCAAGCAGTTATACCACAAATATAAATACATATTTAAATAAAGGACCACTTTATTTAAATGTTTTATTGAAAAAAATTATTATTCTTAACAGTAAGAGTGCGACGGAAGTAATTACAATTGATATGTAAAAACAAAATGGGAAAAGGAGAATCCTAATATTACACGTGATCATTTGTATGAGCTTATATGCCAAGCTCTGATCTTCTTTGATAGTTCACAAAAAAGTGAATCTTTAAAATAATAGTTCAAAATGGCTTGCAAAAGAATAGAAGAAGTGGTAACTGTTGGCTGTTGCTAGCACCAAGGCTAATTAGATCTATAATTAGGATGTAGACCCAGTTTCCTCTCGATTACATCAACTAATTCTATACCTCTCACTGTCTCTTGGCCCGCGCGCCCTAGTTCGTGACTTTGGCGATTTTACCCATAGGAGTTGACCTAGCCTGGTCTTCTTCTTAAGTTGTAATGGCTAGCCCGCCTATCGTTTGATTGGTCTAATTTTTTCGGAACCTCTTCTTTTATTATTTTAAACAGACTCAGTCTCTCCATCCATTTATTTACATTCTGAAATTTCTTACTTTAAGGATCTTAAGATTCAAAAGTGGACCGACAAAAATAAAATAGATATTTGACCTTGACAAATATTTTCACTTTAGGCTTTAAAGAAAGATGTGATTTTTTCCTTTAAGAAACTTTCAGACGAAAAAATGGGTTTACAATTGTTTGTTTATGAAAATAAAAGTTATGTACGCTAGAGCACTTATTTTCAGTTTTGATTGCGCCGCAAAATCGTACGAGTTATTGCAAGTGTGAAGGTGGAAACGGCGCTGGTAAAACGCTAACCCCTCTTCCTCGAAAACATTACTTCTAACATGCCAATTGATTGACGGAAATAAAAATTGTGGGGTGGGGGGCTGGTGCAACGCTGGTTCTAAAACCCCCATTATGTGCTCATAGTATCCGCATCTTGAGTCCTAATTAATATCTTTTAATCCTTTTCAGCGAACTCCAAAGGACTTCAAATGCGCTCCATCGCGCTACCAAAAAATGTAATTGCGCTCAATAGCAGGTATTGATAAAGATATCGCCTAAGAAGTTCGGGGAGGGGGGGGGGGCTGATGACACGTTTTACGTGCCTCGAGTCCTAATGAATTTATGTGGGTCCATTGAATTTATAACATAAAAATAACACAGGCCGACAAAATTTGACAAAAGTTAAAAGCCAGAAAGAAGACCAAACATTTCCAAAGGATTTTGATACGCTGAATCTGAATCCAAACTCAAAATTGATCCTGTACGTCAGGTTTTCAAGATATCCTAACCTAAAAGTGCAAAAAACGCGTTTTTAAGTTGTTTTTGAGGTTATGTTACTGTACAAGAAAAATGTCTACCACAGAGCTAATATGGAATTTGAAAGTACTAATCTTCCTCTTTCAAACCTAGTTGGATTTATTAAGATATCTTTATTTTAGCGTTTTAACCCATTAACGCTGAGCTGTTCAGATTTATACAACGGATTCTCTATTGCTGACGGTACGATATTTTTTGTTCAAAATATTATCGAAGGGATTTTCGAGGGTGCCCTTTCTATTGCCGGTGTTAGTTTTTTGTTATAACCCCTAGATGATCCCATATGGCGGCCACAATTTAGGGCTTTAAAAAAGAACAAAAGATCCCGCACAAAATACCAATAAGAGAGCGTACAGTCGTTTGGAACCAAACTTGGCACATTGATAAAACAATAAAAAATATGGAACCCGTTTCTTTTTATTTCTACGGAAGCCGTTTCCTAGTGGTAGAAACCACCCATAACAAGCCACAAGCATGCTAACCCACCTGACTCTAAGAACAACAAGTTTAGTCTCATATTTTTCTTGGAATAATGAAGTTCCATGCCACAAGTGGGTTAACCCACCTACCTGCTAATCCACCTAAACCCAGAAATCACCCCAACTAAATCATAAGCAGGCTAACCCACCTAACCCTGGGAGCAGCTAATTTAGTCGTTTATATTTCGTGAAATAATTGAATTCCACACTACAAGTGAGCTAACCTCGAAATAAAAATTTACAATTTAGCGTATTAACCCATTAATGCCGAGATGGTATGCCATTGTCCCTTGAAAATTTTATCTGCGGGGTTTTCGGTGGTTCCTTTTCAATTGGCTCAGTTTTTTGTTATAACTCCTAGAAGAACGAATATGGAAAACAGGGCCTTAAAAAAATTACTATTATGATTCATTTAATATTGTAAATTTACTTAGGATTTTCAGCTTTCTAATGCAAGACTCAATATTTTCCAGCCAGTTTAGGCTGGACTTTGGATTGTCTAGCTAAACAAGAAAATACTTAATATTTTCCAGTCAATTAAGGCAAGATTTTAGATTTCCCAGCCAATAAAGGCAAGACTTTTTATCGTCCAGCTAGTCAAGACAAGACTTTGAATCGTCCAGCCAGGTAAGGCAAGACATACGATTGCCCAGCCAGTTAAGGCAAGACTTGGGATTGTCCAGCTAAGCAAAGAAGTACTTAATATTTGCCAGTCAATTGAGGCAAGACTTTAGATTGCCCAGCCAATCAAGGAAAGACTTACGATTGCCCATTCAGTTAAGACAAGACTTGGGATTGTCCAGCTACGCAAGGAAGTACTTAATATTTTCCAGCCAATTAAGGCAAAATTTTAGATTCTCCAGCCAATCAAGGAAAGACTTTAGATTGCTCAGCCAATCAAGGAAAGACTTTGAATTGCCCAGACAATAAAGGCCAGATTTTGTATCGCCCAGCCAGTCAAGGCAAGACTTTGAATCACCCAGTCAGTCAAGGCAAGACATTGAATCGTCCAGCCAGTCAAGGCAAGACTTACGATGTCCCATTCAGTAAAGGCAAGACTTGGGATTGTTCAGCTACGCAAGGAAGTACTTAATATTTTCCAGCCAATTAAGGCAAGACTTTAGATTGCCCAGCCAATCAAGGAAAGACTATATATTTCCCAGCCAATCAAGGAAAGACTTTGAATTGCCCAGACAATAAAGGGCAGACTTTGTATCGCCCAGCCAGTCAAGGCAAGACTTTGAATCGCCCAGTCAGTCAAGGCAAGATATTGAATCGTCCAGCCAGTCAAGGCAAGACTTAGGATTGCCCATTCAGTAAAGGCTAGACTTGGGATTGTTCAGCTACGCAAGGAAGTACTTAATATTTTCTAGCCAATTAAGGCAAGACTTTAGATTGCCCAGCTAATCAAGGAAAGACTTTAGATTGCCCAGCCAATCAAGGAAAGACTTTGAATTGCCCAGCCAATAAAGGCAAGACTTTGTATCGCCCAGCCAGTCAAGACAAGACTTTGAATCGCCCAGTCAGTCTAGGCAAGATATTGAATCGTCCAGCCAGTTAAGGCAAGAATTACGATTTTATGTCCAATGAAGGTGAAACTAATTGCTTGTTTTCTTATGGAAACGTTCGCGCCTCATGTCAAACGATCGTTAAAGAGACTTTCGTTTATGAATAGGAGGGTCATTATCATTTCTTCGCAATGATCAGCAATAGTCGGCTATCATTCTTACATTGCATCGACCTTGATAACGTTGCTCTTTTTGGTGAAAGTCTTGATGAAAGCGTTCGCCCATTTCTTCACTGAGTGCTCCAAAATTTTCTGGGAAATGTAATTTCATACTCATCAAAAAACCTAATCTTTTAAAATTCTTCAACATACTAGATACATTAGTTCTAAACTTTGGATCTCGATTGTTCCCTAAAAATTTCTGTACAACATCTTTGAAACTCAACCATGCATCTTTTTCAATAGATGTCATAGCTTTGATAAAGTCATCATCTTTGATAAGTTTTCTTATATAAAGCCCAACAAAAATACCTTCTTTAACTTTTGCGTCACTTACATGCGGAAATGTAGATCTGATATAATTGACACATTCTCCTTCGGTGTTTAGGGCTTTCACAAATTGCTTCATTAACCCTAATTTTATATGGAATGGCAGCAATAATACTTTCTTTCTGTCAACAAGACTTTCATAAACAACATTATACTGACCAACTGTCCACTCTAATCTGTCTGGCCATTTCTCCGTTATCCAATGTTCATCCCTTGCACGACTGTCCCAAAGACAAAGAAAACAAGGGTATTTAATGTTTCCTGATTGTAAACCTATTATAAGATTTATTATTTTAAAGTCACCACAAATAAGCCAATTATGGATATTGTATTTTATTTTTATCAGGAGTAATTGGAAAGTATCATAAGATTCTTTCAGTATAGTTGAGTGACCTACTGGAATTGCAGCGTAGTTATTTCCATTATGTAATAGAACTGCTTTCAGACTTTCTGTAGATGAATCTATTAAAACACGTCAATCCTCTGGCTTATATAAGTTTATTTTATATAAATTAATGAGTCCTTGGATATCATTACAATACACAATCCCACTGTCCATTGAAATGTACTTCAAAACCTTTCTTCTCTATTTCTGTAAACAGTTACAGTAGTTCCAGGTAACAATAGTTTCCTCTCTTTGAGTCTTGAAGCGCAAAGCTCATCTTTATCTTTTGGAAGATCAAGGTCACGTATAAAATCGTCTAATCCGTCTTGGTCCAAACTTTAGGACTTTCATCATCTGATTCGAAATTCCAATATTAACACGTGCCATCGGGCGCTTCAAAATCCCATTTAATTAACATGGGGAAATTTTAAATTTTTGAAAAAGTGAGCTCATCTTTCAGGGTTTCATCGAAACGTGCCATCATTTTTAAGGAATAAAGAGGAGATTAAACAAAACCATAATAATAACTTTTATTTCCAACCCACTCTCGCCCTTCCCGCAGTGTCTCAAATATGACCCAAAAATCAAAAAACCACATTGTTACGTATTATTGTTACTTTTTAGCAATTTCGGTCGTCCTTTTCATACAAATAATTACTAATGGACAATTTGAATCTTACCAATTACCTTTGAAACCAGTTTCAATAGTTTACATAAATGTAAATCATTTAAACATTTATTTATTCCCAAAAAATGTAAAAAACAATCGTATTTTCTGATTTAAATTTAATTGTTTATCATTCTTAAGGGTAGTAAATTTGTCTGTACACATTATGTAATTATTTAAACAATTATTTATTGTTTAATTTAAAAATCTCTAAAAATTAAGCCTTTCAACTTTCTTTTCAAATTAGTATCCTATGCTACGTTTTGTTGAATAATTACATAAGTTTGATACATTTCTTTTAATGTTTAATAAATTACTATTTGTTTAAGCAATCCTTATTTGCTCAAGCAGTGATATACAATAAATTTCCTGTCTGTATATTGTACAGAAAGAATACATTAACCAATTTTTAATTGCTTAAACAAATACAATCAATACGACGATCCGGCAAAAGTCTCGTGCACCCTAAGGATACGGAGCGACCCAGGGACGGCCGTCTTCTGCATTTTTCCTGCGAGAGTTTTAGCATATTGTTGACACGCAGGGGTGCTTTTCAGGCTATTAGCCAATGAAAGCTTGGCACCTTCAAGAGCGCCGATAAGGACGATTAGGGTAGTAGAATATTTCGGGTACAATCGTCGCAATTCCCTTTTAAGGTCTCTATACCTCTCTTTCTTTTCATTTTCCTTAGCTATAATGTTCTTGTCGGCTGGTGCCGAAAATTCAATAACGAACATGGTTCGCTACTCGAAGTCAAGAAGAACTATGTCAGGCGTCGACCGTACAACAAAAACAATTTTCGAGAATATAAAGTTCCAGTATATGTGGCACTTCTCATTCTCGAAAATTAATTCTATTTCCCTAGGAGAATCTAGAGAAGCGATATTAAGGCTAATTCCGTAAGAGTGACAGAGATAGTAATAAAGTACCCTTAGTGCCGCATTGTGCCTTTGGATGTAGGTCGTTTCTACATGAGTAGGACAACTAGATAGTATGTGTGATAGGTGCTCGGGTTGTGCATGGCACGCCCTGCAGCTATCATCGGGAATGTCTTGGCTCAAAATGCGCGACGGTATGTTAAGGTGGAAATGACACCATCTTGACATGCCAAAATGAAACCCTCCGTGCCAGACTTCAATCCGGATGATTTAAGGAAAGAAAAAGTTAGCTCAAACGACATTGACTGATCCTCTACATTTTTGAGGAAGATGCCGTGCATCCTTTTATCGAGGAGCTGTTCACAGAAATTTTTCTCCTGTGCTTTTTTGATCCGGGCTTCAGGAGTGAGTACTCGAGATAGATAAGATTTGATGCATTTTGCTCACCCATAACACTGAAGTTAAGTCCGAGTGTTTAAGCAGCCACCTCCGATGCTTTGTACAAAAACGCTCCTTTGCCCACTTCTTTATGCTTCCTGACCATTTTAAGAAAAGGGTCTCTTCCATTTGCGACTCTATGTTCTGTACCCAGAATAATCCTGTTGTGAAGACATTCAAGACTCAATATTCCGCGACCCTCGTAACGGCGTGACATGTAGAGTCGCGGAACAGAAGACTTGAGATGCATGCTTTTGTTCATGTGTATCACCTTTCGTGTCCGGATATCAAGGGATCTCAGCTCGTTCTTCGTCCATGAAACCACTCCAAATGATTAGAGTACTGCCGGGACGCCAAGCTCAGGGTCTTCAGGGATGTCATTCCGTTTTCCTCGCTTCAAATCAATATTGGCGCAGTTTTCCAACCTATATTCCATTCCTATTTCCTTATTGTATCGTTCGACAATCACTAGAGCTAGATGTAATTGCTCTCTGTTTTTAAAATAGATCTTAAGATCTTCCATTAAAAATACATGAGTGACTTTCTACTTTCGATCTGCAGGTTTGCCGTAAAAGTACCCCAGGGAATGGCGAAGTGCTAGAGATAGTGGCAATAATGTGAGGCAAAAGAGAAGGAGGCTCATGAAGTCGGCCTGAAAGACACCTCTCTGAAAGCTGCCCTTGTTAGTTGTTACACGATTTTTCCAGATGAAATAGTAAACCTGGTTTTCCAAAGCGGCATCAATCGCTCTATACACCTCACGATTTGCGGATGTACCTTCAGGCTTTCCTAAAGACATGATAAGTCTATGGGAGGTTGAATCGAAAGGTTTCCGGTAAGTAATCCAGGCCATCGATAGGTCGTACTGGAAGGATGCTGCATCTTTGCGGGTACATCTATCGATGAGCAAGTTCTCCCTACATCCTGCTACGCCTTTCTTTTAGCCCCGTTGTTCATACATTTCTTGCCACACACGTCCGATTGCTCGAACAATCCTATGATTTAGGATAGCTGTGAATATCTTATACAATGTATTCAGATAAGCGATTGGCCTGTAATTCTTCGAGTCAGCTAAGTTGCCCATTTTCGGCAGGATGACTTTGCGCCCTACCACCAACTACTCCAGAATTGGCTCTTCCGACTATAAATATCAGGTGAAAATACGGGCCAAATTCTGATGGGTTGAAGGAAGTTTCTTCCTCCAGAATGTCTTGATGTCATCTGGTCCCGGAGCAGAATAGTTCTTTATACCTCTTGATACTTTTTTCACCTCCTCGGTAGTGATGGGTGGGCATTGTTCCTCAGGTGTTAAGAGGGCATTACACAGCTCCTTAAAGCTATTTATGTTCTCTGAGTTTTCGTCCTGTCTATGCTGTACTGTGTAGACTTCTTTCAAAAATACTTCGACCTTCTCTGGTTTGTACGGGTGGTCGACAGTAACTGGAGGGTCTTGAAAGAGTCTAAATGGGTCAGAGAGAAACTGTTGGTTTTCTCCTACCCACCTTTCTTTCCGCCCTAGACTTCTCTTAGAGTTAGATAGTATCTGTATTCTCTAAACAATATGCTGCCTGATGATCAGCAGCTTTGACTTGTTAAGTGTGTGATAGCGGATCTAGAGATCGCTCGCAAACTTGCGAACCTTGGCGGTAAAATTCTTGCCAGATGTTATGTAGTCAATCACACACTGAATGCGGGACGCGTACTATCTCGCCCAGCCTATCTTTATGGCGAGTTGATCCATAAGTCCTTTGGTCTCATGATCAACCGTTGGTTTTGTTTTACGGATCGCAACGGCCAAAGCTCTCGCTGCATTATATACAGAACAATTGATAGTCCAGAGGTCAGATTCTTCGGAAAAATGTCCACAGAGCATGCAGTTGGGCCATATAACTCCGTTAAGGGGCCCCACTCGCATCGTAGCATTCTAGAAAGTCGTGATTTTGTTGCGCCGTTCACCTAAAGGTCCCGAGATTCCGCCAGTCAATCGTATTGACTCTATCTTCATTAGCTCCCACATCTCTAGAGTGGTCGGCATTGTTGGCAGATCCATTGTCGGGAGCCCTGCGCGTTCTATTGCTTTGAACCGCACTTACTACAATTATGTTTGGTGTTATCATTGTCATTCCCACGAGAAGCTAGTGAAAGGGGTTCGTCCATCCTTTTAGAACCCCGCATGCAAGGATGAGGCTCCGCTTGGGGGTTAATTCCTTCGGGACTACCCTTGGACAATTGTCCGCGACTGGCTATTAATTTTTGTGACCATATTCAGGAGAAACCCTTGGTACACGGACTTTCTATGCGTGATCCGAGGACGCGGTCGATGGCTTTGCCATAGGCCCTTTAGATCAGGGAGTTTCAACGAGAAAAGTAAGGATAGAAATTTTACGTAGAGATTTATACATTAATATAGAATTAGCGTGTTGTTTATTTCAATAACACGTTCGTTCCGCAAAACTGCTCCGAGCCAAATCGCTCATCAGTATCTCTATAAACACCGCTGCCGAGGATCTTCACCAAGTCATTATGTGAGGCTGTCCACTCGCTCCTATCAGTATTGAAAGTCTTTCGTTTCAAGCGTCATTCATTCCACTGATACTTTTCATCTTGCATTTAATATAAACTATTCGTCACCACACTCTTCTATTCTGGCATACCTCCTTTTCTTCCTTTACGTCCATGCATTTCCTGATGCAAGCCCTCGTTTTTCTATGGCTTTTTATATGTATCTTTTTGAATTAGGGTCTTACTAACACATTCCAACCATTCTTTCCTTACTCTGCATCTGGCTCTTCTACCATTTACCTCAAGATGATATAATTGTTTCGTCAGTCGTTCATCTCTTATTTTTCTTTTCGATGTATAGTTCCCTCAGGAGATAAAGATATATTTTACTCTTCGCATTTAGATATAAAATATCTACCTTAGTGGGTTGTGCACAAACACTAATTCTGCCGTACAAACTAAAAACATACATAGGTCCAATCTCACTCGAAATGAGAAAATCGAGAAAAACTGTTCGTTCAAAGAAAAAAATTAAACAAGGCAAAAAGAACACAAAGTCACTTGCGGACGAAGCCTTTGTCGAAGAGTTTGAGCAAAGCCTCAAAATACAACTACAAAACATGCGTAAGGCACACTGTGTATTCAGTGGCGCTTCCGGACTTACCCGAACGATCGTCGCTAGTGTATACCCGAATCTAGCCGGGACTTATTTCTCGTTAATTTCCGATTAGAGTCCGAGCTACTTCACAACTCTAAAACATGCTTAAGGATGACTCCATCTATCCTTCCGTTATTAGTGAATAGACTACCAAAATACTCATTAGGGTGGTCAAAAACGCTTTTAGAGCTAAAGGGAAAGCCCCCCCCCCCTTAGTTTCTATTGAACTCATGTTTCTGAATGAAATGTAATTGTTTGTCTTTATTTGGAGTAGTATATTTTTCTGAAAACATGATTTAATTAGTTGAACAATTATTTATTGTCTATTTAAGTTTTTTATAAATTGAGCCAGTGATTTAAACTTTCTTTTCAAATTAGTAATCTATGCTACGTTTGGTTCAATAATTACATAAATTTGATACGTTTATTTTAATGTTCAATACGTTTTTAATGTGTTTGAAAAAATAATTGTTCAAACAAATTATATTTATTTAAACAATTAAATAGTACATATACTATTTTTATAGACCATTCAGACAGAAAAATAATTGTATGTGTTCTTATTCTATTTTAATTTTTTAGTTATCGAAAAATACAAATCTTAAGCAAATCGAAATTCTTTAAAAAACTATATATTTGTAAAATATTAAAAGAACTGTATCAAAATCATGTAATTATTCAACCAAACTCAGCATAGGATACTAATTTGAAAAGAATGTTGGTATCTCTGGTTAAATTAAAAAAAATTTCAAATAGACAATAAATAATTGTTAAAATAATTTATTTGTATTATATTTGGGGTGCTGCAGGGAGAGTGAGGGTAGGTTGGAAATAAAAGTTCTTAGTATGGTTTTATTTCAGAAGACACCCCTCTTCATTTCCTAAAAAGTTTGGTACATTTCGATGAAACCTTGGAATATGAGTTCAATTTTTCGAAAAATCAAGATTTTCTCATGTTAATTAAATGGGATTTTGAAGTGCTTGGTGGCACGTGTTAATATTCGAATTTAGGAAAAATACGGATTTTCTTTCTCCGAAAATGAAAACTTTGCGGGAGGGGGGGGGGGGGGGGGGGGGGGGGTCTTGCCCTCTTAAGTGAAAAAAGTTGTTACTGTTTTTCTCGTTCTTTCCTTCAAACACCATAATTTTTGTTTTATACGCATAAATTGATTTTATTGCTTTTAGCAGCCATCAATTAACTTCGTACTCTTTCAGGAGTTCCCAAAGCATACTTCTAACCACCTTATCAAACGCTTTTTTTAGATTAACAAATGTACATAGTATTTTATTTTTATCCTCAGACTTTTTGCTATAATTTATTTTAAGTTAAATATCCAATCCGCACATGATCTTCCCGGCATAAATGCACATTGGACTTCCTATACATTTGCTTCTGTTATTTTTATCATCCTATTAATAAGTATTTTTAGGTATATTTTATTTACGATACCAATCACTTACTTTAAAAAATATTAGATTTAATTAACATTGCTCAAATAACTTCGTGATAGCCTATAATTCGCGTGGCAGATTGCGCTCTTCTCAAGGTCAAAGAAGTAACCTGCAGGCACATTCGATCGTGCGGAATAATCCAATCGGTATGATCGACTTCAAGTTAGCCCCGCTGCTGATCGACGCGAGTCTGCTATCACATTTATGCGTTATGTAAACTTATATGATTCCCGTTTGAGAGTGAACTGACAAAACTTCGTTACGCAGTTACCCATCTAGGCCTTAAGGATATACCGCCTTACCGCTCGATCCTGTTTTTTACGCCTGAGTGAGAACCGTACGTCACCCAGTAGCTCCTCTCACCCGAATTCGCGGCGTGGTGTCAATTTTCAGCGGGCTCGAATCCAATTCCTTCTTATCCAATTTCGACTGTAATAATTAGGACTCAAGATACGTGAAGCGCGTTACCAGTCCCTCCGGCAACTTGCGCGCTGTCTTGAGCTGTAGTTGCCATTGAGCGCAATTGAATTTTTTGGTAGTGCGATGGAGCGCATTTGAAGTTCTTCCGAAGTGAAATATGTTTTGTAAGTTAAATGTAATTATTACTGCATTATGGGGATTTTAACGCCAGCGTTGCACCAAGGCGTGTAAAATTGAATAAATTAGTTAATAGAAAATTTTTTGATTTTTGAGAAAATTGTGGTGGAAGCTACTGCAACAGACCTCTTACTGTCATAAACTAATAATTTTTATATGCAGTGATAAGGACGTAACAAATCCAATTGAAGCTCTGGAAGACCAAATGTTTGTTCCCAATGTTGAAAGTGTTTTAAATCATAGAAACATAAGATATCCTCAAAAGACGACTTAATGCTTATTTCGATAAATTGAAAAATGTCGACCTAAATTTTAATTTTGATTCTCTTAACTCTATGAAGCATATATTTTTTCACATACGAAATGTTTGAAACTTCATGCACGGATGGTTTTTGACGACAATAACCAATAATGGGATCTTGTGTGTGACTAAAAACTGTTGAAAAATGAACTTTACATCTTACTATAAACAGTTTTATGTAAAGTCAAGGTAATTTTCTTTGTATTTTACTTATGTAAACATTTAATAATTTAATAACAAATCTGGACTTTACATAACAGTTTTTCAGTACGAATAGAAATACTAAAACCAATTATTCCACGCTTATTCGTAATGTACCCATATCGTAAGATGTTAGAATTATATTTTTGAAACAAAAATGGAGATATGTCGTTGCCCCGGAAGCTGAAGATATGTGTCTGTATTTATATACTTATAAATTCATTTACTTAATATCATTTTTATTCCCATACGTTTATTTATCTATCTAATATCATGCTGCGCACTGGAAATACCTTAACAATGTATGAAACTAAATAGGTAATATTTGTGAGCATTTCTCGTAAAAATGAGCAGTTTAAATTTTCTGCCGCCAGTATTTAGCTCAGACTTAAGTTACAAACAAGATCCCGTCATTGGTTTTTGTCGTCATATTAGGCAAAATTTTTTGCTTTCCGAATCACCGTCCTTAGTATGCACTTGATATGTGCGGGGGCAACTTTGGCATGCTAAATTTGCAAACAACACCACTTTCTTCAAATTTATCTACAGTATTTTTACGTTTTTATCGTAATGTACTTTCTAGGCATAAAAAATAATATGTTATCTATAAATTAAAAAATTGATTTAGAGAAATTAAATAATGGTTAAAATAGTAAGCATCATTTAGCAATTAGTTTCTATGTATTTTCCTTTCTTCTATTTCGAAATTACCAGGCTTCTTTATAATCACAAAATTTACTGTAATCTAATTCACATGGAAAGCGTAAAAATGCTGAACGATGGAAATTTTACCAGAAATTTGTAATTCCACTGCAGAGGAAATTTAATTGCTGGACTGGTGTAACTCGATAACACAACAACGCGTTCGCGTGTTTTATGTATGAAATGTAATATATTTTGAGAATTGCATCCGTTTCGTCTATATGAAGTTGGGATAAATTCATATTGCCATAAGTATACATGCTCTGATGCGTGGTTTTATATTTTATGATACGCAGCCTTCTAAACTTATCTCCTATAACTCAGCACGTAGGCTAATGCTGATATTTGGTGTATTAGGTGAGTAGAAAAAGTTCCT
Organism: Belonocnema kinseyi; assembly: GCF_010883055.1. Classification (NCBI taxonomy): domain Eukaryota; kingdom Metazoa; phylum Arthropoda; class Insecta; order Hymenoptera; family Cynipidae; genus Belonocnema; species Belonocnema kinseyi. Next base: position 60,201,555 of record NC_046661.1, read on the forward strand.
CCTTGAGTGTGGTATTTGTGTGGAAACAGAAAAAAACGTTCTTTTGACTAGCTAAAAGTATCATGTTTATGTCATATCATATTTAAGTGTTACGGGAACATTCCTCTCTGCATGTGATTTTAAAGTATCACATTAATTTTCAACCATTGAAGTAAAATTCCCACTTTAATCACTAGTATTTTTATGTCCACTGATTAATGCGGTAATTTTCAACCACTTTTTTTACAAAGTATGTTGAGCGTGGTTGGTGTTTATAATAAGAAGGAATTAATTTATAATGAGGAGAATATCCTGGTTTCCTCCTGGATTTCTTTTTGTTGATGTTAAAAGGGTGTTGAATGAACACCGAAACGTTAGCAGATTTTTGTCTTTTTTTAAATTGTGAAAAAATGAAATAAGAAACTGTATTTGGAGGTTATCATCTTCTTTCCGCTTTTTTTTATTTATTTTTATTTTAAAGGGGGAAATAGGTATATAGAGAAAAATCGACTGAAATAAATATAAATACCCCAAGAATGTATCAATTCTTTATTTTACAGTGATGTGGGTGAGTCTCCAACAGACCAAGCACAAGAAGATATGGACTCTGAGATCTACCCTTCTGAAGATGGTAAAGTATTTCTTAGTTTTGGATCCAGTATTGAATTGAAGCCAAATGTCAAAATGAGGCGTGAGTGGTGTTTCGTGGTAAAAATGAAACTAAATACACGAACAGGGCCAGTTCACGAGTCCTCTACTGAATTTTACCATTAAAAGTACATAAATAATGTACTAATTACTTTAATTAATAAATATTAATTAATAATTTATACCAAATACTTCTTGAATAAAAAAAGAAAACCTCGTGGATATAATATAGTTACATAAAACTAAGAAATGCAGAAAGCTTTAAAATAAAATTTCTTAATAAGGAGAAATCACACGAATCATGAACTTTGATCTTATTGTCAAAAAAGAATCTACGTGTCATCAAAACCAAAAACAGCAAAATCATAATCATCACTAAGAAAAGGAATTAAAAAGGGGGTGTCCTACCACCTATACAACCCCTTGTACTATTTGATAGTAAACCAAAAAAAAAGTTCTGCAGCAAAAAGTTGTGCGAAACTTAATTTGAGTACAAGAAAGCTTTGAAGTTGGGCCTAATGAACCAGTGAGGAGTGAGTTTTATCGACCACCTGTACGCAGACACTATCTTAACGCTTGGAACACGTACAAGTGGTCGCTTAAACTCGAATCTCTCTCCTCATTGGTTGATTAGGCTCAACTTTGAAGCTTTTTGTGCCCAAACTAAACTTCGTTTAGCTTTTTGATAAGGAACTTTTTTGTTTACTTCTTTATGCACTATCGCATAGTATGGGGGTTGTGTAGGTTGAGTACAACTCTTAAGACAAAAATCTAAAATTAGAAAAGGATGAGGAGACATTACAATAATATTCAGAAACTACAATAATATAAAAACTTTGTTAATTCCTGGAAAAGTGAGAATTGTCATGTTCCGAACAAAAAAGCGAAGGTAGGCTCGTAATGGGATAGGTAAGGGAGATATGGGCTGATTACGTCAGGATGGTAAAACCTGACAATTATTTAGTGTGGAGTCGTTGTGACTTCTATAATCGTAAGTGTATTGTGTGATTTATAAATTCAAAAAGATAGAAAATATACAAGCAGTGAATATTTATTAGAACAAAAAGGTAGTAGGTAAGGTTACAGCAAATAAAATATAAAAACTTACGCTACCTTTCAGTCTTGAATAGGCAAGAGGAGATTGTTGTGCCGATGGTATCCCCGATAAGTTGTAGAATATCGACGGAATTCTGCCAGGTGTTTTTAGTTGTTTTACGCGAATAACACGGGCTTGCAAGGTTGTTTTAAAAGATATGGTAGTGGTTTTCGATGTAATTTTTGCATTGAAACCGAATTCGACCACAGAATTTACCTAGCACGTCAACTTTTTGAAATAAGCGGGACAAAAGGGGACAAAAATTACCACTTTGGCTAGTTTTGGGTGTTTTATAGCAAAAGCACAAAAATCCAGCACATTTTTACTAATGTTGTCGCATAGTAGTAATCTTTACCCTTAAAACGCACTTACATCCTCCCGATTAGATTTTTTTCGAAAGCTATGACCATTTTAATTTTTGCACTTTTATGACGGCACAGGAACAATACAAACGCATTTCTGTGCGAAAATTGTTATCTTAAGATGTGGTAGGGCCTTTCGATGTAATTTTCTGCGCAAAAACCGCATACTACCTCAGAATTTGCTTAGCACCTCAACTTCTTAAAAAATACGGGGTAAAAGTGGACAAAAATGGCCATTTTGATCATTTTGGTTCTATTTTACCCCGTTTATCTCAAAGAGTTGAAGTGCTAGGTAAATTCTGAGGCCAGATTAAATTTTCGCGCAATAATTACCGTCAAATTATCCGTCTAATCAGAAATCAACCTGTACGACGATAAAAAGCCGAAGGGACTTTGTGTATACTTAATATTCCGTAATACTATTTCACGATGGATGCAAAGAGTACGCGACTTTATTCAAGGTGCTTCTTAGTTGGTGAATCGTCCACATTTGTTAAAAATATCGCGACTTTATCCAAGGGGTTCGTACTTCGAAGTTTAAGTTTATACTATGATTGCTAAAATCGTAAAGACAACCTCCAGGGGTAACTCTATTACGCATTTAAAACTATTTAATTATTTCATTACTTAATAATTTTAGTTGTAATTATTTTTTAGAGTAAAATGGTATACAATTTAATTACCCTTTACTACGTGGGCGTAATAAGTAACATAATGTTAATTGCATTATCTACATATTTCTGAGTTACCGATGCTTTCGATGAGTCGGTATGCTTATGACAATGCACCGTTAATTATCTTACGCTTACTACTTTATTTACCGTTGCGTCTTTATCATATGTCGTATGTAGTTTAATGGTTGTCGCAAAATTTCGCCGGGAGTGGGTGCTAATCTGGAAAATTGCACCCGCTCCCAGCGAAATCGCGGTAAAATTTCAGCCACAGCCACGTCTCACGACCTTGAGATAGGTGGTTACAGTATGTAACGGAATCAATACGACGATCCAGCAAACGCCTCGCGCACCCTAAGAACACGGAGCGACCCAGGGACTACCGCCTTCTGCACTTTTCCCGCAAGTGTTTAGCATATTGTTGACATGCAGGGATGCTTTTTAGGCCATTAGCGAGTGAAAGCTTGGCACCTCCAAGAGCGCTGATGATAAAGACGATTAGTTTAACAGAATATTCCGAGTACAATCGTTGCAACTCCCTTATAAGGTCTCGATACCTCTCTTCCTTTTCATTCTCCTTGGCTATGATGTTTTTGTCAGCTGGTGCCGAAAATTTGATAACGAACATGGTTCGCTTCTCGAAGTCAAGAAGAACCATTTCAGGCCTCGAGTGAGCAACAGAAACAATTGTCGAGAATATAAAGTTCCAGTATATGCGGCACTTCCCATTCTCGACAATGGACTCGATTTCCCTAGGAGCATTTAGAGGAGTGATATTAAAGTTAATGCCGTAAGAGTGACAGAAATGGTAATAAATCACTCTTAGTGCCGCATTGTGCCTTTGAATGTAGGTCGTTCCCGCGTGAGTTGGACAACTAGGTAGTATGTGAGCTAAATGCTCGGGTTGTACATGCCACGCCCTGCAGCTATCATCAGGCACGTCTTGGCTCAAAATGTGGCGACGGTATGTTACGGTGGAAATGACACCGTCTTTGCATTCAAAAATGAAACCCTCCGTACCAGACTTCAATCCGGGCGATTTAAGGAAAGCAATCGTTAGCTCACAAGACATTGACTGATCCTTCACATTTCTATGGAAGATACCGCGCATCCTCTTATCGAGGAGCTGTTCACGAAAGTTTTTCTCTTGTATTTTCTTAATCCAGGCTTTCAGGAGTGAGTACTCGAGATTTGTACAGAAACGCTCCTTTGCCTACTTCTTCGTGATTCCTGACCATTTTAAGAAGAGGGTCTCTTCCATTTGCAACTCTATGTTCTGTACCCAGAATAATCCTGTTGTGAAGACATTCAAGACTC
>NC_046661.1:60205727-60228194 GCF_010883055.1 Belonocnema kinseyi
CCTGTAGTTCTTTGGGTCAGCTAAGTTGCCTATTTTCGGCAGGAGTATTGTGCGCCCTTCCACCAACCACTCTGGAATCGGCTCTTCCGACTTCAAATATGAAGTGAAAATACGAGCCACATGCTGATGGGTTGAAGAAAACTTCTTCCACCAGAAGGTTTTGATACAATCTGGTCCCGGTGCGGAATAGTTCTTCATTCCTCTTAATACTTTTTTCACCTCGGTAGTGATGGGTGGGCATTCTTTATCAAGTGTTATGAGGGCAACACATAACTCCTTAAAGCTATTTATATTTTCTGAGTCTTCGTCCAGTCTATGCTGAATTTCGTAGACTTCTCTCCAAAATACTTCGACCTCCTCTGGTTTGGGTGGGTACTCTGAGAGATCGCCCGGTATCCCAGAGTCACCGTTCTAGACACCTCACCCAGGTGCCATTCAGCTTTCGGCACGGTTTTCACACCTCCGCTTGGGGGTTAATTCCTTCGGGACTACCCCTGGACAATTGTCCGCGACTACCTATTTATTTTTGTAACCATGTTCAGCAGAAACCCTTGGTACAGGGACCCTCTATCCGCAACCCGAGGACGCGTTCGGTGGCTTTGTCATAGGCCCTTCAGATTAGCGCCCAACGTGGGGCCTAAGAGAAAAGTTAACACACTTTTCATCCCATCTTCTGCTCTACGCACTCACCTTATAAACGGTGCCTCCTCTACTCAGGCCATAATTCAACGAAATTCGACATGAACTCTTCGGTGCCTAAACCTAGAGTTTAAGTAATTGGAGCATTCCCACTCTAGTAGTAATCAGTAGAGCTCGGACTCCCCGCAAAAATCCACCCCATGTGGGAAACCCACCCCTTGGAAAATCAGGACCCTGTCGGAATCGCTTATACACACCCGTCGATTACTCAACGAGGAATTAAACCCTGGGAATGTTTTTCCAGAAAACGGGCTTCTCCTCAACAACAGAATTAAGACCCTGTGGAAAACCCACGCTTTGGATAAAAATCAATGCCCTGTGGGAATTCCACCCCTTTAAATTTTAATTTTTAATTAATTAATTAATTAAAAAATTAATTAATTAAGTTAATTTTTTAATTTAAATTTAAAATTTTTAAATTTTAAATTTAAATAAAAAAACACCCTTTTAAATTCCACCCCTTCCATACCACCGTCGATCTCTGATCTAGGAGTTCAACCGACAGTAGCACGTCCACCCTGGAAATATTTTTCAGAGCATGCGCTTCTCCCTGAACAGCATCCTATATTTAAGCCCTGTTTTAAACATGGCCACCCCTAAAAAAATCTACCTCTTGAAAAAAAGCAAGGCCCTATATGAAATCACCCCTCTTTAAATATTTCGCTCTCCCCCAATCATGAATAAATCCCACATCATAAATTAACCTTCTGCATGAGATCCACTCCCAGTAGTAAGTCACCCCCTCTCCCTTGTACAAAAGTATTCCCGTCCTTACACCAAGCTTCCAATGAGTACTCCTGCTACTCAGGTTTCCATAAAACAAGGAACTTCTTCTTCAAAAATGCACTTAGCTACAAGTGGACCAACGAAATAGAGCACTTGATTCGAGAAATTCCAGAGAAACAACGAGAAAATAAAAAATTGGAACAACTCAAACAGAAAGAGAAATTAAAAACAGAAAAGGAACTACGTTTCAAAATTATTAACAATGCACTCTATCATTTTGATGGAACTGCCTAGCGGATGTGCATAACCAAAGAAATTCTACAAGATCTCATATGGGAATGTCACGCTGCATATGGACACCCAGGAGCGGAGAAGACATATAAAATACTTAGAGAGTCTTTTCATGCACCAAAAATGGCAAAAGTCACCCGTCAAACGATTGCCACGTGCGACCCGTGTTAATGAAACAAAATTTCAAGACAAGCCTCACAGGCGCTGCAAGAGCCAGTGCTCTCTCAAGAACCACTAGTACTCATATCAATTGATTTCTTTGGACCATTAACCAAAACTAAATTCGGATGCGATCACATTTTAGTGATAATCGACATCTTTACTAAATTCGTGAAAATTTATCCGTTGTGCAAGGCAGCGACTAAGGCTGCAATAAAAAAGGTCGACGAGTTTACGGAAGCAATTAGGCGGCCTCCGAAAATACTCTCTGATAGGGGGACGCAGTTCACAAGTCATAAATGGCGACAAGCTCTAAACACACTGGGAATAAAAGTGATTCTGACTTTTATTCGACACTCACAAGCCAACATGGTCGAAAGAGTCGATCGTGAGCTAGCTAGACTTTTTAGGACTCTCCTACCACAAAATAAACATAACTCGTGGTTTTATGAAGTAGAAAACGTGGAAACGATTCTCAACGAATTATATCACGACACTACGGAAGTCATATTAAATGAGGCCTTATGGGGGAGAAAGCCGAAAAGATGTTGGATGGACAATACAATGCAAACGACCTCAGGAAGTATCGCTGGATAGAAAATTGTGGAAGGGATGAGGAAAATGCAAGGAAAGCTGGACCTGAGAGGCCCAGGCTAGAAGCGTCAATTAAGAAAGGTCAGTCCTAGAGAAAACCACGAGAATGCCGGAAGCAACTACGCAGTACGAACCCGTAGACGTACCCTTCCACGTGGGTATTCAATGCAATCTCCAACTCGAAAAAGAGGATGTAATAGTAAGAGAAGCAAAGAATCAAACTGCGCGAGGAATAACAAAAGGAAAATATAAATTATGCACGCTGAAAGTACGCCTGCCGAAAACGCCGAAGTAGCTGAAATCAACACACCAAAAATCCCGAGGGAATGTCGAAGAGGTGAGGAGAAAATACAGTCGAAAGACATCTTACCACCGCCTCAAATGCCTGAAAAAGTGGAAGAACCGAAGGCAAGCACGAGTAAGGACACGACCAGCCAAAATCGGGTAATCCTGAAAGATAATAAGATGGATGAGGAGATTCTCAAAGAATTAACAATTAATTCTATAAAACTCATCTCGTTGAAGGACAACCCGAAGGTATTCGAGAAAACAGAGAAGCCGGAAACTTAAGAAAATCGTCCATCAGAAAGTAATGCAGAAAAAGAGTGGAAGGCAACGAATGAAGAGAAAGCGAAGCCTCTACCAAGAAAAGGAATTTACATGGTACGAAAACGTCTTGATGCCTTAGTCGAGGATATTTTCAAAAACGGTCCTTGACCTGAAAAATCTATAGAGTAGGCAGCGAAGGAGAATAAGGGAAACTTTGACAGGCTGGTCATAAACGCCATCGTTCCAGCCAGAAGGGAGAATATCCTTCCCTAGCTCCGTGATGCATACCTCGAAGCTCACAAATTGAAGGCCCGACGTGAAAAAAGGCAGTTTATCTTAACTTTTTTTTAAGTGCTGAAAAATTACCTTTTAAAACTTTTTCAATAATTTCTTAAAATCTGTGCAAGTCGTAACTGTTTTTTAATAGATTGAAAACTTCTAATTATCTCTTAAACCTAATCCAATTTGTTTCTAATTTTTTCTTTAAAAATGTTGGAAAATAGATCGAAATGTTTTTAAATATTTATAAGTTTTTTCTTAGAATTCATTTTTCAAAATAAAAAATGAGTTCAAGTATAATTTCTACCCAAAAGAGGTGACTTCTGGACCAAAAATATAATAGTAGACTGATAAATTAAAAATAAACAACTTTCATCGAAAATATTTTGATTTTCTTTTTCGGTTCTATTAATTGAGTTCGCATTTAAGTGAAAAAACGAGAAAAGTGACAGTTTGTTCAAAACAAAGGAAAAAGAGGAATTTTTTAAAAGAGGGACAAACGGGAGAATAGGGGAAAGAATATGAATATGAAGTATCTTTCAGGAGTTTGTTCTTTCTTTATTTTTTAAATAGAAAGTTAGAAACGATTAACATGATGAAGTTAACTTTGAAAATTTTTTAAAAAGTGGACTAGGTCTCTAATGTTTTTATTTTCTAGTTTTTCAATATGAATTATTAAGTAAAATTTTCTTAACTTAATACTGGATTGTGCTTTTAAACACTATTTATTGCGTTTTTTATAAAGAAAAGAACTTTTTCGAAATATCTTGTTCAATTAGTGCCGTTTACGGTTGTACCATTTTTAAAATTTATTTATACTGCTATTGACCGTTTTTCTTAAATTATTGTTCTTAACAGAATTAATAAAAATTGCGGGAAAAATAGTCATATGTAACATTCCACAAGGAAAGGGGCTATTTTGTCGATCGAACTTTAGAAGATATTCATGTTCTTGGGGGAAAAGTAAATGATATCAGTTTTGGGATTGTTTGTTTATATCATAGACGCGACTGTAATTTTAATTAAAAATTCTAATTGAAGTTTTCAATGTTGTGATCTAAAAATTATTCCAACTAGAACGTTTTTATGTAAAATTATAACTCAATAAATTAAAAAAATAATCAACAAATTAATAAATAATTAATCAAAGAATTAAAAAATAATAAATGAAACTAAATAAAATTAATACTTATGCTTTTATTTATAATGCTTTAACCTTCAAAGTTATACATTTGTAAACAAAAAACAGTTATGAATGGAATTAAAAATGTATTTCAAGTTTCTGGAGTTATTTTTTTTACATAGAATCGATTGGTGCAATCTGCTCCCAATCTAGGATCAATATTGATTAATTTGTATCAAATTATTTAATGAAAAATTGCTGTAAGAAAATGAAAATGTAATACACGTTTCTGTATCCATTATACAAAAACAGAACATTTTGTTACAAAATTAAATTTCTCTGAAATTATATTCTATTATGCTTCTCGAAACAACAGCTCCCAACTAACCAAAAAAAAATTCAGACTGCAACAGCCCGCTATATTAATAACGGCTTAATACCCAATTTACAATCCAATGAGTTTAGTTAGTTTGAATTTTCGCGCGCCAGCCGCAATTTTTAATGAATCGATTGGTGGGTGAAGCCCGATCAATAAACCGCGACTTAAACTGAAACTCCGATTTAATTATTTTTGCCCAATCCTAACCTCAACTTAGGAATAACCTGTGTCAGTGAAAAAGGGAAATCAGAAATCACGTTCGGATTGTGAGAAGAAAGTCTCCGGCTCATCCGCAAGTCCACCAGTCTCATTACTCTCGATCATCTGCCCAGAGGATCTGGGATTTTTTTGATTCTCATTTATCAGCTTTTTTTTCTCTTTATGATTTCTTGCTGTTTTTACTACTTCTTCTTGTTCCTTTCTTTTTTCTTTCTTTTATCACATTCCTCATACTTTTATTTCTCGGTCCTCTGCAGAGAGAATCTGGGATCCGTCTTTTCATTTCATACTCTTGGTCCTCTGTCTAGAGGATCTGGGAATTTTTTTCCATTCTCGTTTATCAGCCTTTCTTCTCTTTACTTTTTGTTGCTCTTTTTACTAGTTTTGCTTGCTTCTATCTTATTTCTTTTATTACGCTCCTCGTACTCTTATTTTTCGGTCCTGTGTAAAGAGGATCTGGGATCCTTCTTTTCATTTCTTACTCTCGGTCCTCTGCCTAGAGGATCTGGGAATTTTTCCTTCCTTATTTATTAGCCTTCTTTCTTTACTTTTTACTACAGCTTTCTACTTCTACCTTATGTCTTTTATTATTTTTCATTTCTTCTCAATTCTCGGTCCTCTGTCGAGAGGATCTGGGATCCTTTTTTTTGTGTTCTGTTATTCTCGGTCCTCTGTAAGGAGGATCGGGGACTTTCATCTTACGTCTCGGTCCTCTGTAGAGAGGATCTGGGAACCTATCTTTCGTGACTACTTTCTCGGTCCTCTGTTAAGAGGATCAGGGATTTTTTCCATCTACGTCTCGGTCCTCGATATAGAGGATCTGAGATCTTATTCCAGCTAACATGATGGACCACGTGACCATCACCAGAAACATATATTTTGCCAATAGATGGACCAGCCCTGAATAAATCGGCCAAGTCAGCACAAACGCTGGATTGAGAGGTATCGTCAGGTCCATGCTGACCAGCAAGCAAACCCGGGGGCCTATATTCCCTTGCCCCCCAAAAGAAAGAAGAGGAACCGGAGAAATCGCCGGAACCGAACCAAGAGGCTCACAACCCGCCAACCTTCGCCGGACCGCATACCCAGAAAACCCGACCAAGACGTCCCTCAGGAAAAGGTTTTCGAGGAGCTCAACTTGTCTCAGAATCTTGAGCAAGTTTTACCAGACCTAGGAAGTTATCCTTCGCCGCCCGACCTATCCGTCGATCTTCCGCCCGCGGAGACGTCCCCGTCACCTTCTAAATTGCAGAGCCCATCTGCGGGAACTGCGGATCTTCATTCCGTAGGGGAGGAAGACCTTCTAGAGCTGCGGGCCTCACCCATTGAGTTTTCCCCAGCTAAACTCTCTGAGCTGTCATCACTCAAGCTCGTTTACTTCCTCTCAGCAATACCAAAGCCCCCTCCTAGGACCACTCCATGGGAAAACTCTAACCTTCCACCCACGAAGGTAGAAAAATCCAGCAAGGAAAAGAGGCCAAAGACTCAACCTCCCTCACGCGCACCCACAAAGTCGAGGACTTAAGCATCACCGAAAAAATCACCTCGCAAGCAGCAGGCTCTCGCCCAGGTGTACGGACGACATCCCCCACCGGCGTTTAGAATAAGAAAGGCTCCCGAGCGGGACCTCATTCGTCCAAGAACATTTCGAACGCCTAAAAGGCTGAAGTCTGTGGTCATCCGGTCCCAGCCGGCCACAGCGTGTCGGAATCTTTTTTAATCCATTGACCGGCGAAATTATCAGCTCCATTTAGTCCACGAATTAGTGTATCATTCTTTGTATATTTCAAAGAACCGTTAATTAATAAAAAAATTACAATTTATCAAAAATTGCTTGTCAATTTTTATTATTTTTACTTAATAAACATTACTGCGAGAATATTAATACAAAAAATAAATATTTACTTAATTAAAAAATTAGAATTAAAATTCATTTATGTGGCAAAGCTTTAATATTGTCCTTGATACTACCAATAAAATAACGATTAGAGTTTAAAAAATATTCTCATTTCATACCAATTTTTATTTTGTAAGCATGTCAGAATCCCTGCTTCTGCTTTACCGATATTTTGAGAAAACACTGAAACAGGGAGTTGCTTGGAGGAGCAATTCCATGCTACTACCTTCTCCGCTTGTCAACGTTCGCTGTCAAAAGTTTGACTCAGATTTCCTATGAATTTTCCTTCACACTTTACCCAGGATTAGGACTGGAAGCAAAATGTCGAATATTATCTCAGTAAAGTGAAATAAATATTAAAATAAGCTATATATTTCCCTCTCATACATTTCAGTTATTTATTTTACTTTGAACTAACCTCAATTTTTAACTAAAGAGAGTGGAAGCAGGAGGAAAATTTTCATTATTTGCCCGGTAAGAAGCCTGGCATTAAAAAGCATTACAAATTTTGATTCCTTAAAAATGCCGTTTCCGTCCTTCGTTTTTTAATTGTCATTAGGCTGTGAAAATAATAAGATTCTAATCCCTTTGAAAGCCGATTGGAGCTGCCAGACGTAACTTTCAATCAATTAAAAAAAAAAATTTCTTTTAAAGCATTAAAACGGGCTCCCAAAACATGAAATTTGCCACATCTGGTAGGATTGTTAGGAGGATTTACGTCAATTTTCGTTTTTATTCTTTTCTTTGTTTTAATCTTTAGAAAAAATAAGAAAAAATTTTCAGAACTTTTTTCAATCATTCTCCACGTGCATGATTTTTACGCAGAAATTTTGGTCGAAAATTCAAACTCAAAGAAAATGTTCAAACTTTTTTTCTGAATTTTTGTGTGGGATAAAACTAAAGGACTGTCTCATTTTTTACCACAGAACACTTACCCAAAGGTCTGTTATTGTGAATTCCTTTAGATTTTTTAATTTAGGTGATTTTAGTGTAAAAGGTTAAAAGAAGTAAATTGCATATTAGGGTGGTTCAAATGTATCGTTTAATTCTGCCAGGGGCTTTTAAAATTAACGTACGGGTTTTAATGAAAATAAAACATTCTTATCTAATTATAGGCTTGTATAATTATTTCAAATATCGAATGTTAATTTTTTTAAGAATCTGAGAATTTAGAAGCCACGGCGCAATTTGACTTCATCGCCAGATCGGAACGAGAACTCAGCTTCAAAAAAGGAGATACGTTAATAATGTTCACACAAGTGAGCAATGATTGGTGGAGAGGCGCTCTTGCTGGAAAGGAAGGTCTAATTCCTGAAAAATATATCATGCTTAAGATAAAGTGAGTATAGACATTTTACAATTGTTATCAGTCAAGCATATTTATGGGTGAAATTTCTCATTATTAGCTACTTATTAATCAAGCCAATAATTGAGTTGTCGGATCGAAGAAGTGCACATAAATTTATTAAAGCCAAAAAACTGGCTTTTTTGTACAAATTAATTTTATTTCGTTTTTCACTTCAACTCATGTCAGTTTTTAGGACTGTTTAATCAAATGTTCAGGGAATATAGTTTGAAATGTCCTTTGACTGATAGAGCAAAAGTAATTAAAAAATTTATTTAAGAAAAAATGTAAATTTTTTCTGATTTGTGACGCTTATCTGACTTTTCTGACTTCCAGCGTTTTGTTTATAGGGCGAATTTTGGGGAAGAAAAATATTACAGCGAGAAAGTTGTAAACAACGGTACAAAGAAGTTTTCTGAAAAATTTTGATCCCAAGCCAATTGATATTCCAGAAATTATTAACGTATCAATACGATAGCGGCTAGGTTATTCACACGCGGGTTGTAGCGAGAGTTTCAGATCCGATTCATAATAAAATTAATCAATAATAATAAAAAATAAATAATTGATTCATTGAATATTATGCACAATAGAATGGTACTATTTTTGAGGTAAACTGTACAAAAGTCAAACAAAACATAAACATCTAATAGTTGAAATTCAACGGATTTTTAGTTCCGCGAATTTTTCAATGCTTCAAATTCGTGGAATTGAAAAAAGTGAAAGATCTAGAAAGTAAATTTGTTCTTTTTTCCTGTTGTGATAGAGTTCAAGTGTTTCTTGGCATAATATTAAACGAATAAATTATTTATTTTATTATTATTATTATTGATTTATTTTATTATGGATCGGATCTGAAACTCTCGCTATAGCCCGCGCGCGAATCATGTAGCTGCTATCGTATTGATACGTTAATAATTTCTGGAATATCAATTGGCTTGGGATCAAAATTTTTCAGAAAACTTCTTTGTACCGTTGTTTACAACTTTCTCGCTGAAATTTGGTTGTTGCTTAAAATTCGCTCGAAAACCGAAACGCTGGAAGTTACGGAAGTTCGATAAGCGCCACGCATTGTAGAAAAATTAACAACAATTTTTTAATACATTTTTGAATTCCTTTGCCCTATAAGTCGAAGGACATTTCGAACTACATTGCCTGCAAATTGTATTGCAAAATCCGAGAAAGTGACTGACTGAGCACGAGATAAAGTGAAAAACGAATTAAAATTGACTTTTTCGAAGAAGAAAGTTTTTGGCTTTAATTAGAAAACTAAAAAAGCTAAAACTTCTTGCCTGGGGGAAAAATATGCACAATAAAATTCTAAATCTAGATAGAGTCTTTAAAAATTAAAATTTGAAAATGATTATAAAAGATTCCAGGAGCGTTCCCACTCCCTACGAACTAAGATAATGTTTCCTTATTCGATCCGGCAGCTCAATTTAAGATGAGTTTTCACACCATCCAAAATAAGCTGCAACATAATGAAATAAGAAATTTTTTGTTTTGTGGAAATTTTATTGCATTGAGGAGATTAACCACTTCGTATCAATTAAGAGGTGTGTGGTCGCACAGTGGCACTGATCTGGTATTGATAGTATTGATCGTTGTTGATCAGAATTATTTTAGATAGATTTAAACAATGTAATATATATGTAATATATATGAATTCAGCTTTAGTAAGAAAAATCTTACATGTATAAGGAATGACGTTGACATTCAACTTATAAGCAGGTTGTGAAGAAAATTTTCTCGTCTCGCCGTAGCTCAGTTGATAGAGTATCAGACCGATAATTTGAAGGACCTGGGCCATATCCCAGCGAGCTAGAGAGCATTTTTTTCACAATCTTAAGAATAATCAATATTTTAATAATATTGATTTAGACCAGTAAACAAAATAAAATTAATTTTAATTATTTTATTTTATAGCTATAAGCAATTTCATTTAAAGATGATTTGACATAAAAAAGAACATGCTTTTTATAGTTTGAAGAATATGTTTAAATCTCTAAATTATGATTAAACTTGGAAAGTCATTCGATTCTACGGCAAAAATATCATAAATTCCATGTGTTGGATAATTTTTTAATCCACTTTATTTATTGTGTATTAAAATAAAATGTTGACGATAGTATCATTCGGCACATTCTTTTTTATGTGAATTCATATTTTATTTCGTGGTTATAAACAATTTCATTAAAAGATGATTTTACATAAAAAAGAATGTGTTTTTTTGATAGTTTGAAGAATATGTTTAAATTGATAAGTTATAATCAAACTTAGGACGCTATTCGATTCTATGGAAACTTAACATAAATTCCATATATTGGATAAGTTTGTTTTCCACTTAATTTATTATGTACTATAAATAAATTTTGACGAGAGTATCTTACTATTCAATTTTTTATTAATACTATAAGTCAATTGAGTGGACACAAGAATTATTAAAAAATTCCAAAATCAGCCCTTTTCGAAGGAGATAACTTTTGCTTTCCTCAGGTCATCCGGACTTAATTCAGGCACAGTTAGTTTAATTTTCGCGAGACGCGCCAGTGTCTTTTCCACCTTAGTATACCGTAATCGCATTTTACGTCAAGAGGCTCTCGGCGTCAGGTTCAGAGTGTATCATGAAGACGTTGAGTACTTAGAATGCATACTATCCAGGTGCCCCTCTCACGCGGGAACAGCGTATCTCCACATACACAATGCCTGGTAAACAACATTAGCTTCCCTTACGTCCATGCATTTTCTCATGCAAGCCCTTGTGTTTTTATTTATTTTATATCTTTTCGTCTCAGGGTCTCAATCATACATTCCCACAAGTCTTTCCTCGGTCTACCTCTGGGTACGCTACCTTTTTATTAACCTAAATATACTTGTTACTCAAGTCATTCATCTTTCATTCTCTTAAAATTTCCAAACCATCTCAACAAATTTCTTTCTCTCTGGTCCAGCAGTTTTTCCCCTAGGTCAAATTCTTTGAGAATCCTCTCATTACTGCTTTTGACCATTATATTTTTTATTTTTACTTCTGGTAGTGGCTCCCACACTGCCGATAACTTTCTCATCCTCGTTTAAACGCCTATCTATCTCTCTATAAATCTTTTTGTCAGTAGTACATAAACTATCAAGATGCACGTACTTATTAACTTGTTCTAACCTCTAATCGTCTAAGGGAATGTTGCATACTGTTTTCTCATCCATTCCTTCAAACACCAGATTTTTTTTTATTCGCGATAATTTTAAGGCCTATGTTCTTCGGGCTGGTATTCATTCTACGTAACATTCTCTGTTAGCCTTCGATTGATTGCATCATAATAACCTAATCGTCTGCAAAAGCTAACCCACGCACCTTCACTGTCCCGAGAGCCACACCTTCTTCGTCGAAGAGGGCCATCCTTAGAACTTATCTATGCATATAATAAACAACTAAGAGAACATAACGCATCCTTGCCTAACACCTTGCCTGACATCGAAACAGTGAATCAGCTGTCCGTTTACCGTCACCCTTGCTTTTATACCTGCACATATTGCTTGTATTTCTTTTAGGAGCGACCCATTCACAGAGTACTCTTTCAGAACTCTCGAAAGGGTTAGAAATATTAATTAGAATTGTTTGGTCCAACCTCTAATGTTCATCTGTCTCTTATCAGTCAGTTGATTTTAGATCGCGTTACCGCAAACTTCTTTTTGCATATTGCATTAATAAATTACTTTTTTTCTTCTTGTAATCTGCGTCTATTTCATGCGTGTTAACTAATATTTACTGAAAGGTTATTGGCTCAGAACGCCTAGGAAAAATAGAGAAATAGAAACTTTCGTTGAGATCAAGAATCGAGTGATTTTCTTTTTTGAGGCTGACTTCGGTTTGCACAGGGTTGATAAGTACATCGTCAGGAAGAACGCGACTGGTTTAAGATTTGAAGTGCTCAATCAGGAATAATTATGACAATTGGAAACTTCAAATGTGTGCAATTCTTATCAAGAACGACGCGTAAGGTTATGTGAGTGGCAGAATTCTTAAACCCGAAGTTGTGCAAGGCAATGCAGCATCTCAACAAGAAGCAGATAGATAGGAAGAAGCTAATCTGAAAGCGCAATCGGACATTGTGCTTTAAATTAGTCCAACTGACATTAAGTAAATAAAAAGTTGTGCATTCACGCGAGAAATTTGAACCAAGGTGGAGAATATCTATCAATCTAAGTGTCCAGGTCGGAGAATTGCGCTCTTAAATCACTTGATTTCCTTGAAAATGTGAGATGGTCATAATACACAAGAAACATTCTAGGTATTTTTTCGATACGGTAAGTAAGTTGGCAGAATTAGAAGTTGAAATCACAAAGGATTTATTAGCTGTCTTGCTTCTGCGCAGCTCTCTTGAAGCCAAGAAAAACCAGCATAGTAAAGGATATAAAGATGAAAATGCGAAAGGGTGATATGAAATAGGGTGAAAAATTGCAAGTATGCGAAAAAACTGACAGGGCATTCCGCGAATGATGCTGAAAATGTGAGTCTCTTCGCGTCACCGAATTGTGATGCTTGGTGTTTTTATAGTGAGTGCCCATGCCATATGTGCAAAGATGTCAATTCTTTCGCGGAAATCGATTAAAAGTATAATCGAGAAAAGTTAGGTCTCGCTAGTAGCAGTGCGTCTACTCTCACATGTTGGGAAAAGGCACTGTGAAAACCGTGAAAAAAGTGGAAGGTGAGAGAAAAGGGATAACGTTGAGTAACACTTTGTACGTTCCAGACCTGCACACGAATCTCGTTTCGATCGGGAAAATTACTGATAAGAGACTCAATGTCCTGTTCAGTAAAATCAAGGCCGAGGTTATTAATTATGACAGGAATGTATTAATTACTACCAAATGTCAAAACGGTTTGTATTTTCTCCGAAATTTAACTGGTTCCGAGTTCAAGAGTATTTTTGAAGCAGATTTCGCAGAGAGGGTTCCGAAGAAAAATTCTCTAGAAGACTGGCACATTCGGATGGAACACCTAAATGTTTAATCTCTTTTTCAAGCGACTAGGACAGGCTGTATTACAGGAATCGCCGTTCAGGGTATCAATGCAGATTTTAAATGCAGTGTTTGTCTCCAGGGGGAGACAAAAGCTTAGTTTTTGTTCATTTTTATTTGTATGGCAATTGGCAGAAACATGACCTCTTCACGTGGCCGAAATATATTTCAACAAAGGATATAAATTAAGGAAATATCTCAATGTATTTTACTGGAATATATTTGATATAATAAATTAAAAATTAGAGACAATGCAAGAAATTACGAAAACGCCAAAATTACAATTTTGACAGCAGATTTTCCCCGTACACCTGATGCGTCCGTTTCAGGGTAGGAGTTGTCCCAATCTTCAGGGAAAACGGTTGCCTCTTATTTTCGCGCAACTACTTACCATAAATCGGCATCGCTGTCGTTCCGAGCCTATAGTACAGCTGCTGTATGATAGGAAGTGCGTCTAGTATACCAAAATTCTCTCCGTGTATGTATAAGTATTTTTCAATATATTTTTCTAATTGTACTTATTAGGGATCGTACGTAAATTACGTAACAGCTCGAGGGGGAGGGAGCTGTCGAGAGATTTTTTTACGACTTGTTACAGGAGGAGCAGGGGGCCCTTTTATTATGCAGTTAATTTTTCGAAATTCGTGAACAAAACAAATAACACACAATAATTGTACAGAGAGTAATTATGAATTTAGCTTTACGCACCAAAGAAACCTAGTAAGTGAAAAACACACCCAGCCAACCATTTTTTTAAATTCAGGAATTTCATTGACCCGGGAATAGTCAGACATATGAAACAAAAGTTTTGCAAAAGATCTTTGAATATTAATGGTCAGGGAAAATGAACAATTGTTAGAAAAACATTATAGAGAATTTTTTAAATGAAGATTTGCGGTATCCTTGATATAATATTCTATTTAGTAATTTGGTTGCCTTCTATTTATATATTTTTTGTTGCATTTCCTTCTTCCTGAAGATAATCTTTTTAATTATAAATATTATGATTTGAGGTCGTCCGTAAACTACGTAGCCTATCCAGGGGGGGGGGGCTAAAAAGACTACACTGTTCCACATGGGAAGGGGGGGGGGGGTCTTTGCGGTACCTGGTTTTACATTGATATACTTTTATTATGTATATACATGTCAACTCGATTGTCAAAAAGCTAAAGAAAATTATTTGCCTGTAATAGATGATTTACATGCATGGCTAGTGTCACCTCTTATTTAATCTGATGACATATATGAATAAAAATGTTAGACTTTGTTTTTATAAATAATTTTGTTTAGAAAAGGTTTCTCATAAAAGCCAACGTATTTTTCTGGGGGGGGGGGGGTCCAGATAATAGTAACGATAGAGTACGTAATTTTTTGGGTGTACAACTTTTGTTTGCTTATTTATTTCTTAGCGTGTGCCGTTCATCCAAAAATAGAAGTTTGTTTTATTGCACTTCTAATCTTGCTTTTTACGATTAAAACGAACACTACGTATTCTATATAAAAGTGATTAATAACAAAAATGTTGATACATTTTCGGTGCAAGATTTTCTTTGATTCGTGTTTTTACGTATCTTGCATAGTTTAACTGCAAATGATTATTTTAGTTAAACAATTTTTTTCCTTAATAATTTAACTATTTTTTTAATTAAAAAAAAATTAATTTATCAACTAAAAATTTAAGAATTCTATTTTTGGTTAAATATTTATCTTCTTCAGTTGAAAATTCAACTATTTGTTTGAAAATGTATGTATTTTGTTAAAAATTAATGTTTTCAATTACTACTTTATTTATTTGGTAAGAAATTTAACCAATTTGATTGAAAATTCGTTTTTTTATTATTGCATTCAATCCGGATAAGTAAGTTAGTGTCAATCTTCGTTTATTTTGATGTTCATGGGAAACGAAAAATAGTCATTTCCAAATTGTAGAGGATTAAATTCTCTACAAATTTTGTCTGAAACATTTTTCCATTAAGTGAATATTTTCAGAGTTAGGCCTGGGTCAAGTAAGGTGTATTTCCTAGAATCACATTTACACTGCCATAATCGTTTATACTCATTTCCACACCACTATTAATGTAGAGTGAACAGGGTGTTTTTTTATTGTGGTTTCCCCAGTAGGTCCAAGTCTACATCTTTATTTCATCTCTGATCATTGGAACATTTATCTCTTTGCTCTTTTCAATCCTTCTCCTCGGTAATTTCTAGGTAATTTCTAGACCGAGCCACCATTTTATTTATGTGCAAATTTAGTATATTGCTTAGAATACCAAAACGAACGAAAATTTACACTAACTAACTTAGCCGGATTTAATGCAAGGTATACCCCTGTTTAGCTCCCCAGCGTCTGGGCTATAGAGAATTGGAGAAAATGTACTTTTTCATTAAAATTCAGATGTTGGTTTTGAAAAGTCAAATCTATTTTGGATGAATATTCAACTATTTTTATGAAAATTTGTCCTTTTAGTTTAAAAAAATGTGGTTATTCTAGTAGAAATTGCATTTTTACTTACTTTTCATACTTTCTTACTTACTTTTCGTTGATAACTCATATCGATGCGTTATACGATTATGTGGATACGAGGTTATGTGATGAAACGCTCTGATTGGTCCTCTGACATTCGACGCGACATTATGCAAGAGGGTTGCGGCGCGAAAAGTTGAGTTGAACCAACTTTTCGCTCTCGGTTACTTGCGTTGCGGCGCTTGCTTGCGGTACCGCAACGGGCTGTTTGCGACGATTGTAGACCAGGCTTTACGAATAAGCAGTAGTCTATCGTTCCGCTAAGAATAAGAACTAGTTTAACTTCATTTAGTTAACTTTTCAGGAGCAATAAATAATCTATTATTTGCCAGGACATTTCCTGCGAATTTAAAACTCCAGTATTTTGAATTACATTTTGTACTGTAATTAATTTAGGCTCCTCTAACTTTCAAAATAAAAAATTTTTAAAGATTTTTATTTCCTTTAAAACTTCTTTGTGTTTACTAAATTTCTTACAAAATATAGTTAGCCTTATTCCTATCAGCAGAGAAAAGGTAGTTAAAAGTTGGATTATTTTATAAAAAATTGATTTTTTAGTGGAAATTTAAATGCGTGTTTAAAAGTGTAACTAATTCTTGAAACTTTACTTTTAATGAAGGTTCGTTTCTTAAGCTGAGCATTTAACTATTTCGTTAAAAATTAATTTTTTCGGACAGAATTTAAATTTTGTAGTTAAAACTTCAATTTCTTTAGAGAAACTTAGTTTTTTAGCTTAAAGGTTCAAGAATTTAGGTGATTATTTTTTTCGATCATATTTGAAAGCTTTAATTTGTTGAATATTCGCCTTTTTGGTTTAAAAATTCGTATTCTTTAACCCTTAAACTGCAATCAGGGTTTTTAACACCCATCGGGCTCTCCGATTTTCCTCTGATTGTCTACGTTTCTTTTTCAAGTATTTTTTTCGAATAGTTAAATTATCACCGAGACTTTGGAGATATTTTTTCCTATTTTTTAATATTTTCAACATTACTCATTATTTTTGTGCAGCCAAGTATATGTGAAGGTGTATTTGGAAGTGTGCAGTTTAATGGTAGAATGGAATTTCGTCTCTTTTGGTTTAGATATCAATTACCCTTTTGTGTTGAAAAAAGTTCAGTATTTTGTTAAAAATTCATCTTTTATTGTAGCAAACTAATGAGGGGGGGGGGGGAGTTAAATTATTTTGTTACGGTTTGTTATAGGGGGAGGGTGGTCTTGGAGAGGGCCTATAATACGTTACGTAATTTATGTATGACGCCTTAAATAGATATCTCTGTTATTATTGCGGTTGCATTTATATGCCTTTCCTTTGTATATTGTAAAGATAATCGCTTTTTCCATTCATCTGGATGTTCCCCCATCTCGATACATAAATTTATCAACTCGCACAATCTATGAGGTATATATTTGTCAGCGTGTTTAAGCACTTCAGCGTTAATACCATCTACACTAGTAGCCTTACTGTCCTTTGAGTTCTGAATTATATGCCTAATATCCGAAGCACAAATTCTTTCAACCGATTTTTCGGACTTCTCGTCATTTACTGGTCCCTATAACCGTCTTTTACTTCGTCCGTATCTCACACCATGTCACGTTTCTATTCCTAGTTCCGACGAAGTACGTACTATGTCTTTCCTTATTGCCCTTGCCTAATTTACAAAATAATGCACTTGTTTCTTTTCTTCAATGGCTATTTGGATTTCTTCAATCCATCATGCATCCCACCCATTCTCCTTGCAATCGCAGTAGGGGAAACTGGGGCTAAATGTTAAATTTTCGAAAAAAATTTTTTTCCTTAGGCACTATATCTCAAAACACATAATATAAACACATGTATCTTGGAAAGAAATGGGTCCTCAACAGCTTTTTCACCATGCTGTTCGTAATGTGTCCAACAAAAATGGGTGTTTTGTCCTGTTTCCCAAACTTAATTTTTTTTTTAACATTTAGCCCGACGGTGGGGTAAAATGTTAAATGGGTGGGGCTAAATTTCAAAACGTGTTTATAGTCTAATAAAACTACTTTTTCAGCCGTGTTAAGAAGTAGATAAGTTAAAGGATATGGAAACGATAAATTTGGCAATATGTTTTTAAAATCATGTGTCAAAGTTCGAATTTTTTTACAGCACGGAACACCGTAGACTTCTTCACTTATACTGCATGAACCGCCTGAACAAGTTTATTAGCATCGATTGGCGCACTTTTACACTTACATTCATAAACCATTTTCTATTCAAAATATTTGAAAGAATTAATAAAAAGAGTTTGCTGTACACGCAAACAGACCGAAACACACCAAAAAAGTCGAAAAAACAAAAAGCCATTTAACATTAAATCCCACCAATTTTCTTAACATTTAGCCTCACGGTATGTTTTTTGCTTCGCGAACAACCGCACAAAAATCAACTAGAAGTGTACAGGAAAAAATTTAATTTAATGAATAATAGGTCATTCGACAGGCTATTGAACAACTGTTCGAATGGTAAGATTGATTCTTTCAGATCATCAGAGGTTCTTTTTTAAACGAAGATTTATCAAAAAACAAGGTTTAGAAAATCGAAAAAGGGTGGCTCGAATATGGCACATATAGAAAAAATCAAAGTACACAACAAATAAGCAAGTCAACGGTATACAGGCATTGATTAATATATTTTTGAAGAATACAATATACAGCGAACTTATGAAGAATAGTCGCACATCCATAGGGCTGATAATGATCCGGTGCAACCACTCTGGTTTCATTTATTTCAGGTAGTACATTCTACCCAAGATTAATCCTCTGGCAAATTATAGAATCCATCGTAGAAAATGCATTAAGTACGTTAATACATGAACCCATTCTTGTTAATGTTCAGAATGTTGAATAATGTCTAACTGTAATTTTTTGTTTAAAAAAACTGTGCTATATTCGAGATACTCTTGGTGTGCCATATTCAAACAACTACTTACAAAATATTCATGTCTAAAAAGCACAACCTCTAAAGAAAAGTGTCTCCACATCTATTTTGCAATACTATTCTACTAACCTTACTTTACTACTACAAGCAACATTTATTAATAGAACTCCATTCACAAGATTATAAATTCACATTTAAGGCTCATCTAAAATGAACTAGAGGATGACCGTTTTCATATTTTTTTATTTCACGCTTCCAATGATGCACAACGAAAAATGAAAATTACACTTTTTTCTACTAGACTAAAGAGCATTCAACTCCTTTTCATTACAAATGTAGTACACGTTTTAGTTTTTCAAAAATCCAAGTGTGCCATATTCGAGCCAACTCCTCTGCAATAATTTATTGTTTTTACGTTTATAGAGAATTTCGTTTCGACATTCATAATCCTTTAATTCACTTTTTTCGTACTTGGTTCGATCCTCTATTTTACTTTGACACTCGTCAGTTTCTACGGGAGACCGAATCATCGTGTCGACATGAGGCACTTTTCCCCCGCTCAGTGATCAATTTCAAATTCAAATTTGCTTAGTAGATAGACCATTTGATGATGTGCGGATTTTTGGTCTTTTGCGTGCTTGGATAGAGGAATGCCTGAAAATCGGTTATGATCTTGAACGGAATATTGTTGAAAAACGAACACAAACGCGACACCGCCCAAACTATTGCAAACAGTTCTAATTTGCTAGAATGGTAACTCCTCTCGGGTTCGCTCGTGTGACGGCTTATTGCATAGAGCGTTTGATATTTCTTGTCTGAAGATTTCTGAAAAAGCATTGTCACTAAGCCTTCCGTGCTCGCATCTATGCGAAGTTCGGTGAGAGCTTTTGGATTGAAAATCTGTAAAACCGGGTTACGCGATCAAATCTGTTTTAACATATTAAAAGCTGGATCTCTCTCTCTCTCTCTACATTCCACTGAAAACGTTTGTTATTTGGCAACTAAGCATACAATTAGTGAGAAATTTCCGCAAACTTGTAAATGATTCGTCTTAATAATCCCGCAAGACCTAAAACTCATCGAAGCTCGTGTGCAAGAAACGGCATCAGAAAATAAATAATTCCTCTTATTATTGACTCAGTGGTTTAACTTCACGCTTTGAAAACATAAATCCTAAATATTTTACACGTGGCTGGAGAAAAGCACATTAAAGAAGATTAATCTTGAGATTAGCTTTTGTCAATAAGGACTAAAATAAGTTTTTCTCTCAGACCCGGCCAGTTTTTTCCAGCTATCAAGATGTCATCTAGATAAAAAAGAACACAATGTTCTCTAAGTAGGCCGAGAACTTTTTACATCAATTTTGAAAAAGAAAATGGGGCATTCATAAGACCGAATAATATACGCCTAAATTCCCCCGAATCGTGTGGAGTTTAACGACAGTTTTATGACGATCCTCCTTCGCAATCGAGACTTATAAATAACCATTCTCAAGATGTAGTGTCATGAATAATAATAATAATAATCCCTGAGCCGGTACCTCTAGAAATTTTTCAATGTACCTTTACCGAGGTTCTGGTGGTTCGGAACCCACCTTAAGCTGTAGGCCCCCCCCCCCCATCGTGTACTTGACTGCAACCCAGTCCGTCAATGATGGTGTAGAAACCAGGCTTTGTCCAATATGTCTGGGCAGACTGCTCTCATCAGATCACTTGATTGCATTATAAAAATGCGTCCGTGACTGATGATATATACCGGGACAGCCCCGTGCAAAAATGATCAAATAAAAAATCCAACTCTAACCAAAAATGCCTTAGACATGTTGGGCAGTATAAGCCTGTGACGACATTTCAACACTGAAATGTTTTTATACTACTTGCGTAAGACGAATTTTTTATTTTGAGGGTAATGCCGAGGAGGGAACTGTGATGTGGAATACCGAGAGTAAGGTGAAGACATAATAAAAGTAAAAGTTATTGTTAAGGGTTAAAGAAGACAGTTCGTTGCCACTTACAATTCGATGACCAGCTAGTGGCGGACGTCATAAATAGGGAATTCCTCAACGAGTCTGGTTTGTCCCAGGACGACGAGATGCGTCGTAGTGACGGACGTCGCGAGGTTGGCCGGAAATCTTCCCGGGAGCGGTTGAGTGGTGTATAGCCAGACTTCCTGCCGGGAGCGGTTGGGGAGCGTAGTCCAAATATGCGAGATGAGAGCGATTCCATACTGTTTAAAGACCGGACAAGACTGACTAACGTTCGCACTATCGCTCGAGAATTCGGGACCCCTCGAGGGGTGCCGCCTAATCTCGGGTGTGGCCCAGCAACAATTTCGCTAAGGGTAGCTCCGAGTTCTACTTCATGATAACAGTATCTGTTAAATTGTCTCGGTGGTAATCCCTTCTTTTTTTAATTCTTTAATTATATTTTTCTGTGTTTGACGCTCTTCTATACTAGCGAAATAAGCTTTGCTACTTAGCGGCTTACTTCCGGGTTTATCCGTTTTTCGCATTTGAATCAGATCTATACATCCTTATTCGGAAATATAGTTTGATACATTTTCACGATACTCATTCGTCACACTTACAAAGTCCTTTAAAGCTTCTTTGATTTTGTGATTTCCAATGTTCTCGAGGTAACGGAAGTGTCACACCTTTTTTTGCGACTACATTTTGTGGAACAGACTCAGGCATATCAATACTGGACAAGTAACTTTCGGTCTTCTCGGTGAAGGTGAGTTTTTCACCTTCTTTGTGGTAAATCACTCGTGGATGATAAGTCTAGGTGCAACCGATAATCACATCCAACACTTGTGCGTCATCGGGCACTACGCGAAAACCTAGTTTTTTGAGAAACACGTCATCTACTGAGACATCCAAATACACGATTCCGGGCGAATTCATTTGATACTTTTGAAAATTAAAGCCTTGGAATATTATGTTATTGCGTATCATTTCAAGTCCTTCTGATAACGCAACTGTTGCTTTAATGGTACAGTCGAATGCTGCGGGATCAACGAACACATTGCGTACCACTCCGTCAAGTAAAGTTTTCTAAATCTATTTTTGAATAGTTGGATCGCGATCAACATTGATTAAGTTCACTTCCAGCTTCTTATTCGCAGTCAAAGACAGTGCGTTGGCTCTTCGTGTGACCGTGCCATAATTTTACTTTCTCGTGTAAATACATTGTAGTAGATCCGCCTTTACGTTGTGAACGTTCGGTCATTTTCTTCCATTTTGCAGTTGTACTTTCTTCTTTTTAAAAAATGTTTGTTCATTTGTTAAGTTCCTTCATACACTTTATATTCTCAAGCCATTTTCAAGCCGAAATACTTCCCGCTTTACAAGTAAAGTCAACGAAGTTTAACTTGGATCGAGCATAATGTACTAAGACGGCGTCACCCACTCACTACTTGGTCTGGGAGTGCTGGTGTTTATATGAGCGTCCGCCAAACCTTTAACACATTCAACATCTAAAATTCTCCCGCATTATCGTCCCGATGATTCTCAACGTTGCCCTCTTCGTTTTTGGGAAATCCAGAAAAGCTCCCCTCATCCTTCCTATCTCTGTGATCCGACATCGTCGCTTATTCACTTTTCACACCGCAAAATTTGATTTACGCTTATTGTCTTAAAAAATTCATAAAAACAGTGAACTAATGTCCAATTCACAACTACCAGGTGTATACATATGAAACCGGTATTGCCATCTAGCGGCCAGTAGGCACACTTGTAGGCACTGTCGGAACTTACCATTTGTGCTAATTGGC
>NC_046661.1:60228294-60235651 GCF_010883055.1 Belonocnema kinseyi
GCGAGGGCGCATACTTTGAATAAAATATATGTTATCATTCTCTTGAAATAAATGTGTTTTTTTCTTGAAAAAATACCGGTTTCATATGTATACACCTGGTATCATGTTAGCCGTGATAGGTAGGCGCACGCGCACAGGTTTGCAGCAAATGCCACGCGATGCAAGTCGCATTGGACACATGACCGTGAACACACCATCTGCCTCGTTCCGACGAGTCGTACTATATTTTAAAAGGGTATTTTATGTGATATTTAAAACAGCTGTGTTAATAATGTTTTCAAACTCGACAGTTCTCAGACACATATAAGTGGGAAATTAAGATTTCGACTGAGTCAAGGAATGCATTTCATAGCAGCTTAATCTGTGACAGAATCCTGAATGCATTGGAAAAACACGTTCGGAGAAACGAGGGGCATTTCAATTTTTATCGTTTTTAGATCTGAGATTGTCATATGGTTTTCTGAGTGGCAGAAGGTCATTCTCGAATTCCGACAGACTCAGGAGAACATGTTCAGCATCAACAGTTCTCAGTCTCATATAAGTAGACAAATAAGAAGTCTATGGAGTGAATAAATAAATTTGATATCATCTCGATCGGCATGGCATCATAACCTTTTTTTGTAATTTAAAAAAATACGAGACAAGAAATTACAAGGTACATTTTGGTCTTTATATTATGGATCACAATGAGAAATGGTTTCCTCATAAAATATGCCGACGTTGCAACAGTAACGACGAGACCCGCTAAATTGTTCGTGGCTGATGATATTGCAATTATGATGATCCGATCGAAGTTCGTTCCCTATCAGCGACAGCAAGGAAGATCAAATAAGTCATTAAATATGTACAATAGAGGATCTGGAAATTACTAATGGTTCCGAAGTGATAGAATTAAGCTCTCATGATGATGATTTCTTCTCATGTAATGAAAGTAACAGAATTTCCATTTTTACGCGAGAAGAATTGGACGATATTATAAAAGATTTCGGATTAGCCGAGTCAGAAGCCACGAATGCGAAGTATTATAGAGATAGAGAGAAGAATGTTGGAAAATATTTTTCAGAAACGAAAGAACTTTCATTGGTATATTGTCATGCCATCAATGGATTAATGAATAATTGAAAGCCAGTCATTTATAAAGCCGATGAGTGGAGGTTATTTATTGATTTGTCTGAAATAAATTTGAAAGTAGTATTGCTTCATAATACTACTGTGTTTGCTCCTATACCAATTACATATTCAATTGAACTAAAAGAACAAAACAGTAATAATGAACTAGTTTCAGAAAAAAATAAAATATCCTTAACATGATTGATCAGTTTGTGGGGAAATAAAAAATTCGAACATTATACTAGGAAAGCAATCAGACTTCTCAAACAACCCTTGGTTTATGTTCTTTTAACCTAGTCGAGATGAAGACAATATAATGGAAAACACAATTAATTAATTAATTAATTCTTAAATTTATCGAAAAAAGGTGTTACTTCTCTCTTCACATAAAACATGGTCTAATGAAATAGTTTCTTAAAGCTCTTAAGGGAGAAGAAAGTTTCTGCGACTGTTTAAAAGAAAATTAACAAAATTATCGATTTCAAAATTAAAAGAAGGCATTTTTGATGGACTAATAAATTCGGAAAATGCTGCTTGATAATAATTTGATTACGTCAATGAATCCAAAACAAAAAGCAGCATGGGTTGGTCTTAAGAAAGTTGTAGAAAATTTCCTGGGAAATCACAAGAGTAGGAACTACAAAAAAGTAGTACCTGAAATGATGAAAAACTTTGGTAAAATTGGGTGATTGGTGAATCTGAAGCTGCACTTCCTCTTTTTCAAACTCGATTTCATGGAGGCTCGTACATCGCGTAGTACTCGCTTCCGTCTTGTGCTGCCAACTTTACAACCTTCACAAAAAGTCTGCTTTTCCGCAACTGCCTCACAATTCTGTGAACCGATATTGAATTTGACTTGAATATCGGTCAGTATCAAATTTTTTTATAATAATACTTTTAAAATATTACAGATTTGGTTTCAATATTAGATCTAATTCTGAATTATGGTAACTGCAATAACTGTCATTATTAAAACTTCACCTCTTTTTCTTGTTTGAGATTTTTAAATTTTTATGAATATATAATATTTTTATACATTTCTACTAATTTTCTTTTTTCTCTTAAAATTTTAACATTTCACATCTCGGCAAAATTTTACTTTTCACACTTTAACAGTTCTCCTGATAAGGAGAACTGTGTGCTTGAAACATTGGTATTTCATTTCTAAATTAGTCCGACTGCGTTGAACAACGTTGACGGTATAATTAAACAGTGGAAATAATATTTTTCATGGAAAGAAATGAAAAAATATACAAATTACGCAGGCCAACTTTCGTGTGCTGTTTTTACGATGAACTATGCAAATTGTTGGAGATCGCTGAATCCGGATTTTTAGTCCGCTTGAACAAATTAGGTTGCAGTTTAATTCTAACCTAAAAAAAGCTAAATAGCGTTTTAGTGAATGAAGCCTTCATAATAATGTGTATTTTAATAATTTTAGGGTCACTTAATCCAAATTATGTGTTCGGTTAGCCCTAACAGCTAATGGTTCGTCTTTTATTTCAAAAAGAAGCTTAGAAATTTGGTATTCTGCTCTTTTATTCTCAAAAGATCTATGACAAGACTCCTAAATTCAATGGAAAATAATCGAGTTTGAAAAAGAGGAAGTGCAGCTGTAGATTCACCAATCACCCCATTTTACTAAATTTTTTCACCATTTCAGCTATTTTTTTGTAGTCCCTACTCTCGTGATTTTTCAGCCAATTTTTTAAAAACTTTTTTTAAACTAATCCATGCTGCTTCCTGTTTTGGATTCATTAACATGATAAAATTCTCATCATGCAACATGTTCTAAATTTAAGGTCCATCGAAAATACCTTTTTTCCATTTTTTATCCGATAATTTTGGAAATTTTCATTTCGAAAAGTTGTAGTAACTTTTCTCTCCCTTAAGAGCTTTGACAAACTATTTGCTTAGGCCACGTTTCATGTGAAAAGAAAGTAACACTTTTTTCGATAATTTTGATAATTGACGATGATGTTACTAGAACTTAGTTGAAATTACATTCTCTTTGGCCAACTTATCTATTATATTGTCTTCATCCCGACTAGGTCAAAAGAACAAAAACCAAAGGTTCTTTCTGAAGACTGATGGCTGTCCCAGTATGATGTACACAAATTTTATTTCTCCACAAACTTACCAATCATAGTATGGATATATTTTTTTTAAGTAGTTCAACATTACTGTATTGTTCTTTTACATCAGTTGAATGTGAAATTCGTATAGGAGCAAACACATTAGTATTATGAAGCAATAGTACTTTCAGATTTATTTGAGACGAATCAATAATTAACCTACACTCATCGGCTTTATAAATGCCTGGCTTTTAATCATTCATTAATCCATTGATGGCATGACAATATACTAATAAAAGTTCTTTTGTTTCTGAAAAGTACTTTCCAAAATTCTTCTCTCTATTTCTATGATACTTTGCATTCATATAAACACGAAAGAATTCTTTTCCCAAAGATTTTAGTGACCACGTCTCAATGTTCAGCAACAAAATTGGTTACTTCAGTGTTTATAAGTTATTGTTTGAGGCTAATGATGAACGGAAATTCAATGGATAACAAAAAATGCTTGATTAACATTCAGAGACCTCAAAAACAAAAGAGCACCTTTTTCCTAGGGTTTTAGTTACCATTGTTTGAAATTAAAATGGGGGTTTTCAGTCTTTCTAGAAAATAATTTTTGAGGTTAGAAACGAACGGTACAATATCTGATGGGTTGTAAGCGGAAACTAGATTCGGATTCAGTTACCTCAAAAATATGAAGATACATTTTTTTCTAAAGCTTTCATTCACCAAATTAATTTTTAGCCCGGATTCAATGCCCCCAAACACATATAGGTTTTCTTTCATCGTTTCTTACTAGATATAAAAAAAATCGGATCTTAGGGAATAGAACCTTATTTTCCTGAGAAAAAGATTGTTTACAACTTTGCTTCATACATTCATTGCAATATAATTTCTTAATTCATAAAATAACTGGTATGCATACATTTTGAAAATGAAAAGCGACATGGTGTTTCCGAAGGATTTTTTCGCGCTAAATTCAAGTTCTGATGCAAAGTTTATTCAGCTTCTCAAAGTTTTGGAGTAAAATGAAGTTAAAAGCAAAAAAAATGCGTTTTTGGCCAATTTTGAAAAATTGTAGGTCCATAATTATGACGTGCTAGATCCTTCAAGAATATATCAATTCAAAATTTAAGCTTTCTACTTTAAAATGAACCTGGATAGAACTCAATCACAGGTGATCTTTGGAGCACGATGTATGTTATGTCTAGTGGTGCAGCTTCCCAAGCATGTAGAAAGTTCATAATTTAGCGGATAGATGAATTTATGTGTAATCAATTTATGAGTTACTTTCTCATTAATGGACCTGTTATGGCAAAAGCCCGGAAGCGGCCAATTTACGAACTGGACAGGATATACTAGCCAAAGCTAGAAATACTTTTCTTTGACATACGTAATACAAATTTTATATTTCAGCAGAAATATTATAATAAATTCTTTATTTAATTAGAATTTTACGATTTAGTCAAGTCAGACGTAAATGAAAGTGTGACACTTTCTCTTCATCAGAAGATCAACTATAAAGCAAGCAGACATTTCAACTTCAATCTTTAATGCTGGAAAATTTTTTTTACCATTTATAACTACAATTGGGGCGAATTTTTCAAGAACCCCTCAGTTTTGTATCCCTTCTTAATGACCTTTGCTCAAAAGAGACTACAAGTACTCATCTTCCTTTCTAACCCACGACCAATCATTCTCTATTCTCTCCGAGCTTTCATATAACA
Organism: Belonocnema kinseyi; assembly: GCF_010883055.1. Taxonomy (NCBI): domain Eukaryota; kingdom Metazoa; phylum Arthropoda; class Insecta; order Hymenoptera; family Cynipidae; genus Belonocnema; species Belonocnema kinseyi. Next base: position 60,233,207 of record NC_046661.1, read on the forward strand.
TGATCTTTGTCATCACTTCCCTCTTATCTTCACATTTCTTTAGTTTCACGAGCACTATTCTCTCTCCTCTTCGCTCTTCCATTCCTACATTTCTTATTTCCTCTATCTCTACCTTAGCATTTCTTCCACTAGCACTTAGCATTTCTACACAAGTATTTCTTTCACTCCCTCCCTTAGCCCCTTCCCCTCTAATCTTATACCCTTTATCTCTATGTTTCTTTTTCTTTATTCCCTCTCTTTCTTTTCTATTCTTTGTTCTATTTTTCTCAGCCTTTCCTTCTGAGTATCCTCACTCTCGCCCCCTACAAACTCCCGGTTTGAGTTTTCTATTTCCTTTATCTTACCGTGCATCTCCTCTACCTTTTTATTAGTATCTTCCTACTTTTCTAGTTGTTCTTCTAATGTTTGCATCCTCTTCTCTAACTTTTCCCAAAATTCTTCCCATCTCTTTATTTCTTTCCTGAGTTCAGCCATTTCGCGCCTAATTTCTTTCCTTATTTCCTCTCCCCTTTTCTCCTGCTTTTCTTCATAAATCCCTGTTACATATATTATAATTTCTTAAATTTCTTTCAGTCTTTTCTTACACATCGGATCTTTATAGGTTTATCTCCGTTTTCTTCAGTCCCCTTACTATTCTAATTCTTTTTACTAAACTATGCTTTTCCGGCAGCGATCTGAATATTTTGTGATATTTCAACCTTGAACCGATATCTTTCTACTCTCCACTGCTTCCTATCTCCCCTCTCTCCCCTTTGATGAAAGCCTCAGTCGATACCACGCTTTTTGCTCTCAATCTCTCCTTTTCTACCATTTTCATGCACTTCTCTCTTGCCTTCCTTTCTTTGATCTCCCCTTTCGGTGTACTAAAAACTTCCTGCTCTAAATCCGTTTTTTCCTCGATTTTACTCGCTCCGCTATCCATAATTAATGATTCTTGTATTTCAACTAATGTAATTGAACATATGTTATTTTAAGGAATATCTGCATCAATGCAGGTGATACAGGAAAATTCGAAATTGAAAAACCACAAATTCGAAAACTGCCTTAAAAAATAATTTACAGCAATTGTAATTTGTTAATTTTCTATAGAAATTGTTACCAACAATCAATGTCGCAATAATGTTAAGTATTTCCGGATAAGAACCAATTTTTGTAAACAATTTAAATATTTGTTTAATACATGAAAAACTCGTGATATCGTTGATATTGTTGGTTTTACATAAAAATTGTGACTAACAATCACTCTTACAATAATTTCAAGTATTTTTATTTAGGAACAAATTTTTTCCACAAAAATCACAATATTTGTCTGTTTATTAATGTAGTTCATAACAATTAAAGCATCCAATAATAAAATTATTTGTTTTCCTGGAGTACCCTTGCGTTGATTTAAGATGATTTTCATTATATGTAGGTTGTTATTAACGATTAAGTAAGTATTTTGTGAAAAATCTCGAGTTTCTTATACTTTGAGCAAAGATATAATAAATAAAAAAATGAGAATGCAAAAATTCTAGAGCAAAGTGCTTTTTGGAATTTAACGAACTTTAATTTGAAAAATAAAATTAATTAATTGCAAATCGGGGCAAAATTGAAAGCTGTAGACTTTTTTACACGAAAAAATGCGTTTTCTCCCACTGTAACCCTGATTGGCCAGGTGAAGGCACTGGACGAGTCGGCAGGTATTTTCGTAAATATTATTGTAGGCATTTGTACGTATTTATATATTAATGTTGTTTATTGTTTTGAGTATTCTGGGAAATCGTCTTGAATTTCTAGGAAAGCTAGTTTTTGAATATTTGGTTGAATATAGGGTGTAAATCGACCTGGCAGTCAGCCTGGTAGATACTAGCAGACCTGGGATCCACAATCCCGCAACTAGGTCGAAAAACAAACCAAATTTAATTAATTTAGGAAAGCTTAGATTTTTTGCGTAAGTCCTACCTACAATAACCGATAACACAGGCCCACAAAAAAAACAAAAGTTTCTGTGCAATTGACCAGACCTATATATTCTTATGTATTTTTCGACGCTGAATCCGAATTTGCAATAAAAAAGTAGGGTCCAGCTACTTTTTTATGGGGTTTTGCTCGAAAAACCTCATTTTTTACGGTTTTTCATGGTTCTTTTTAAATTAAAAAAAATACAGAAAAATTTTATTTTTTTGACTTCAGAATCGAATTCTACGGGAAAAAATACATCGAAAACCATGTTTTGATTTTTTTTTACAAAAATTTAAACCCACGCTACGGCGATGAAAAGGCAGAACATCGCGAATAGTGAAAATTTGCTTCAAATTTGATTAAAATGACATTAAAATCAAGTTTTACGATTTTAAACCAATTTGTAAACATTGAAAATACTTTACTGGGGGTTTTTGAGGTCGCTGATCACGAATTTTAAGTCATTTTTTTCAAAAAACAACTCCTAGTCGGCGTAAGTGG
>NC_046661.1:60235751-60239680 GCF_010883055.1 Belonocnema kinseyi
GTCCCGATCGCAGGTGAGTCAGCCGTCCTAGGGGTGATAACTCTCATACCTCCCCAGGCCTAAGTATGAGAGCTTTCTGACTTTGACGAGGACAATGTCAACGCGTCCTCAGACACACTACGGCATCATTCTATGATTTTCGATAGCCCTACAAGATTATCATAACAACTTTTTGAACTTTTTCGAAAAATTGAAAATTAAAATTTTGACCGCACAAAAAAGGATCAAAAATCAAAGGTTGCATTTTGCGGTCAAACTATGCAAGATAGGTAAAAAGTTTTTTATAGGACACGCAGGTTTTCTTTTATTTATAAAAAAGAACATTAAAAATATAAAAATTAAATTTTTCGACACACGGCGGAAGCTAATGAAAAATAAATAGATAACATTTTTTCACCGAAAGTAGAGCAAAAAAATGGTTATTAATGTTTTTTTTAATACGATAGGTAGTTTCTATTTTAATCGGTGCTTTGACCTTTAGTTTTAAAAAAATCTGCGTAAAAGCGCGAGAACCAACATTTGCGTACCCCAGGCGCGCTCCAAACTTTCGATATTAGCGAGCCGCGCGATGAAAATGTGCCCGGGAAGCGCGAAGATTTTTTTATACTAAAGAGCAAGTGTAAGTAACCAGCGGGGTGTCTTTCTTTCATGGGATCTTCCTCATCTTTCTTCAGTAAAACTTGGGAGCACATGCTGAGGAAAGCCGAGGACGATCCCATGAAAAAAGGCACCTGTTTGTTTTCCTTTTAAGAGTGATGCGACCTTTATATTATGTTCCTTTTGTTTTCGCCACGTTCTGGGTGGGCAGGGTTACTTACAGTAGTTGTCCGTCGCTAACCCGACTCTCTCTTTTTGAATTTCTCTTAAAATTATTAAAACTTTTTTTTTAATTGGTGAATTTTCTCATTATACTTATTTATGATTATAACTTATATACTAATATACAATTTTCTAGTTGAATTAAAAGATGTTGCCTTGTTTAGAGTATCTCATTCCATTTACAAGAAACGTTGTAGTTATTCCAATTTTAAACATTTAAAAAAAGTTAGATATCTGAAATCAATGAAACCCGTAGATTCCGAATTATTATGTTATAGGCTGTTAAATATGAAATGTAAAAAAATCTATTTCTAAATTTTAATCCGAAAGCTTAACAAAGGACCCTTGAGTGTCGGCTACTCTATTGTTCTAGCCTCTCTGTTTGTTATTTATGATCGAATTCTTATTTCAATTTCAGCTTCTCTGCTTGTTATTTATGATCGTATTTTTATTTCAATTTCGGAAAGTACATTTTAAAGCCTTTAAAGACTTTCGAAAAGTCTTTTGATGTTCTCTGAAAATTTACCATAGTAAGGAATAAAAATCATGCTACTGGGGTCCAATTCCTTCTTCCCTGCCAATTACATGGCACTCAAACGGCACTTAAACGGCACTACCCACTGACGTTTCAATGATGTTCGTTTAAAGCTATTTAGGTTCCAGTTTTAAATGCCTACAGAAGTTTCCTTTATACCTACGATTAGGCTACCAAATAGACCAGCTGAACGAGATTAAAAATGGAACATTTTGAAATTACGCTGTGAAAGCTAGAAATTGAGACTCTACGGGTTTCTATAAGTTTAGAAAGAGAGAAACTGAGGGTAAAAACTGCCATAGAAAGCACAATTATCAGCATAGTGGCACCTCAGCCGCCCATTTCGGGTAGCCATGTCCATATTCACACCACCTCACGTATATCCATTCTCAAACACACAGGCGCATTCGTCGAGCGACATGTCCATTATCGAAAGCGAATAGTCCGAACTCACAGTCTTTCGGTCCGTGAATATAAGAAACGCGAAGGATTCAATTTCCATATTTCCCTGTTTTCCGAGACGGGCGCCGGGTCCGTCGTATATGGCCTTTAGAAAAAATGATTTCTTTTCAGTTGAAAATTTCTCGCACCAGCTTCGTTAAATTTTCTCCTTTACCGACTTATATAATATTCTGCTATTATTTTGAATTCTAAAAAATTACGAGAACTTAATTCGTGATTGATATAAAACTTTCACTTGGAAAACCTTAGACTATTATTTATGATAATCATATTCATTTTAAACCTTGAAATCAATAATAAATTCAGAAAGGCATACGTTAAAAAAACAAATAAAGTCGAGTAAAAATATATCATTCTTATCCACAGAAAGAAACCCTATTAATCATCTTTTAAATCTAGAATTAGATATTATTACAAATGTACCAGATATGTACACGCCCACGAAAGAAATGAATACGAACGTATCAATAATTTTAATAATATATTACACCACAAGGGCAGGATGTTGAAAATTCTTGCACCGTGCTCTATGATGCACGAGGATAAGCTAAGGGCATCATGTCGCGCAGGTTAGGGCTTTCAACCTCCTGCCCGTGCGGTGAATATTATTTTTCTTTATAGCCGGTTAAAAGTACGTTAACTAATTACATTCTTACTTATTATAAACAATAAAACCAAGTTTCATCAGACATTCCGTTGCGCGGTCATATGTCACTTTTTTTCTGACTTCAGCGCCTATTTCGGATACAACAAAGCTTTGGATTTTTTCTGTTACTCTCTCTCTCACTCCCCCCCCCCCTCTCACTTACTTTTCTGGGTTGCAAATGTTGCAATGCATGTTTTCGAAGCCTGCTCCGACATATGGAAGCACGAGCGGAACTAGTGCTCCTGGTCGGGGGCAAGCATCAAAGAAAAGCCAAATATAATCACACTTTTTAAATAGATAATATCACTTTTTAACTTATATTCACAAACTGCGCGTAATGCACGGTAATGGGCGTTTTTTTGTTTTTTTGCTAAAACGGTTTATGAAAGGGTCCTGATTAAAATTCCAAGTTTTCGAGAAATGACATGCGTACATCCCGGAGATATTTTTTAAAAAAGTTCCAAAAATCGTGTTTTTGCGTAGACAGACCCCCATTGAATTATATAACAAAATGTTTAACACCAACATTAATTTAGGGAATTCTAAAAAATGTAAATACAAAAAAACCTATCAATCATAGATGCCGTGTTATGGTCCCCCAAATAACCTGGATTATTTTGAAAAAAGAGGCGAAAAACCCAAATAACGAAGCTTGTACCTGAACGTTAAAACCTGTTAATTTTACAAAAAATGATCAGTACTTCATTAATTTAGATGCAATTTCAAATAATTCTAAAAAATGCATTGAGCTAGGCGCAATAGGTCATAAGTTGTGGTTTCACAAAGTTGAACACTTTTAACCTATCTCAGAGTATATGCTAAATATTCTGAAGGCTCTGAGAAGCTCTGAGAAATTCTCCGCAGGCACTCCGGTAGATATATTTAAAGGTCCAGATATCTCGTTTAAATGTTTTAAAGGCTTTAAAATGTCTTTTCCGAAATTGAAATAAAAATACGATCATAAATAACAAGCAGAGAAGCTGAAATTGAAATAAGAATTCGATCATAAATAACAAACAGAGAGGCTATAACAATAGAGTAGCCGACACTCAAGGGTCCTTTGTTAAGCTTTCGGATTAAAATTTAGAAATAGATTTTTTTACATTTCATATTTAACAGCCTATAACATAATAATTCGGAATCTACGGGTTTCATTGATTTCAGATATCTAACTTTTTTTTAAATGTTTAAAATTGGAATAACTACAACGTTTCTTGTAAATGGAATGAGATACTCTAAACAAAGCAACATGTTTTAATTCAACTAGAAAATTGTATATTAGTATATAAGTATAATGATAAATAAGTATAATGAAAAAATTCATCAATTTAAAAAAAGTGTTAATAATTTTAAGAGAAATTCAGAAAGAGAGAGTCGGGTTAGCGACGGACAACTACTGTAAGTAACCCTGCCCATCCAGAACGTGACGAATACAAAAGGAACATTATATAAACGTCGCATCACTCT
>NC_046661.1:60239780-60264781 GCF_010883055.1 Belonocnema kinseyi
TTCCCCTAATGAGTTGAACATCGTTTCGGATGTCTGTTGAATTCCAAATATTGGCTTATTGAAACTGGAAGAAATACCTTAAAGAATTTTTTAGTTCTTCTGCATTAAAGATATACACTGATTGTGAGATGGATCCAAAGTTGTATTTACTTGAAATTTGTGTGTCTAGATATGTCTATGTATCAGAAACAAGAAAAAACACGCCCCAATTTCCAGTAAAATCTGACTATTTTTACTGATTGTCTATGATAGTTTTATTCTTTTTTGTCAAGTAATTTTGATGTCATTGGCATTGACTGACATCATTTGCATTCGGAGTCAAGTGAAACGATGAAATTATTTTTTCCAGGAATTAAATTTTAATTTATAATTTAATTTATAATCTTGAAAAATATTACGATTTTTTTAGCTTTTGTTTATTAATATACTTAGTAAATATTAACAAATATCTTTATTATATTATATTATTAGATGAAAATATATCATACTATCTAATATTATGTTTCAGTATCAAGTAATGAAACAATTATTTAAACTTTTTCTTTCACAGAGACGAAGAGCGTGAAAAGGAAATGATAAAGTCATCAAGTGAAGAATCAGTCAGAAGAGCGTCCAGTTCTACTGAAAATGTTATTTCAAGTAATAGTACATTGTTGTTGGGAGCCACTAATAATTCAAGCATGTGGCAGTCAGTCAATGCCTCCGACGCGTCAATGGACTCCAGAGCAATGCATTCGGATAGTGCGAATGCTAACGGCGTTGTATCAACAGTGATTGCCAATGTGCCGTGTTTCGTATCGTCTCAACCAATCATCAGTCGAGAGGTATTGGAAACCACCGTTTAGTTATAGTCGTTTATTTGTTATTACTACGCTTTCTGCCTTCTAAGACTTCTGCTATGATATACCGATATTAGATCCGTATGTTTTCTTTAGTAGTGACCCTCTAAAAATATTTATGACAAACGTAAAATGTAAAGTATAGTACAATTTTTCTTGTGATTCAATTGTCTCAAAGATGCATTTTTTGCATTGGGAAATTGAAAGAGTAATCCAATTTTCGAGGAACTCTCCTAAAAGAAGCACATAGTAGTTTATGATTTTTTATATAAACTTGGCATATCATATGTGCATGGCTGTTTGAATGATTTTTTGCATTAATTTTTCTTGCGAAAACAATGCAGTTGGATGAAGTTACATGAATCCACGCCTAATGTACAAATAATTGTTCCTAAATAACACGTCTCTTACTATTTTGGATCAATCAAGATTTTTTTCGCAAAAGTGTCGTAAAGGAGATACCATTATGATGTTTCCTAGATAGAATGCCCAGATTTTTGTAAATGCGCATGCGTTGTGCAGACATGTTATTGGTACGGCTCATTTGGCATCGATGAATTAGATTTTTAATTTAGAGAAACGTTTCATAAATAAATGACTTATTGACTTATCGGTAAAAGTGAGAGGGTGATACCGCATAACCGGGCAAGTGTTGAGAAAAAAGTGTCAGGAGAGCAAAAAAATGTTCTCATAATACGAAGAATAATAATTTCTTTTGTTTTTCTTGAGACAAAGTATATTCGTGAGTTTATAAAGATCTATAGAAAAAGGTTCGAAAAAGTGAATACTTTCCGAGACAAGCATCTTCATTGCAAATTTTTTCAAAATAAAAAAAAATTACTTTGTCGTCAAATAATTGGATAACTAAGAGCGTGAACACTAGTATATCATTTTACAAGTAAACATATATTAAAAATGGTTTTAACAACTTATTAAAAAATGCGAGATTCACAGTTTTGAATGCCACTATTAGTTTTTCCGTGTTGCACACATTTAAATAAATTTAAAAGATTGTTCAATTTAAAAATCCAAGTTTTGTTTATCACAATGTGTAGTGGAATTTTAGAGAATTTTGAAACCTACTAAAACATGTTTTGAAAAAAGTGGAACTTACACGGTTATGCGGTGACACCCTTTATTTGTCGAGCATAGGTAAATATTTTGAATGAATGACTTAGATCCGAAAGAATAATATTAGCTTATTGGACATGTTGAAAAATATGAATTTACTAAAGAATTGTTTTTATTTTTACGATTTGCACATGAAAAACATATTTTGGAAGTGTGAGCTTGCATAAATTATTTTTCTTAACCCATTCAATTGAAAATACTTGAAACATTATAAACTGAATTTGAGCACAATTTTTACGTTGATTAGAAACTGCAATGCTGCTAACACTTTTTGCGCGTTTTAATTTAAGAAAAAATTTGTTTTGAAGATTGCTTCTGACTGATTGCTCAAACGTAAGTAAATTTTAAAATGCACGAGGTTAGGGAGAAGGTCACAAACTGGTTTTGTATGCAATTCACATAGTTAAGATGCCCTACGGAAGGTAGCCCGTCCTACAGTAAATAAAGATTTGTATATCTTTACCTATGAAATTGTAATGAAAGTAACCATAGGGTTACTTGTGGTGAGAACATTAGCAATTTTTTGCGACTTACTTGACGGCTCTGAAGAGCGCAATCAGCTGAGAAACGGTCCCGACAAAATTTGTGAGAGCTGAACAAATTCCCTACGTAATCGGCTGGAAAAAATAGTGAAGTCTAGTCAGTCACTGCCTTCAAATGTGCAGCAAACGTAATCATGTAAAAAAGCCTCCATGTAGCCTATATACACTTTTTGTCCACGTTCCGGGATGCACGATTAGAAGGGAGATTTACCATGAGCGGCAATGGAAAGGACAGCGCCATGATCTATACGTACTAAATATCATAGTATGCAAGACTTTACAACCTGCCGACCACGCAAAGTCCAATATTGAAGTCTCAGATGATAATGACAATGATAAATCCACGAAGCTGTGAAGTTCGACTAGCGAGTTTTAGAACAATATGATCAAGCCCATACAATTTAGACTATGTTTCGAGGCGATTTGATGTGACAATATGTAATTGCTGGTCGCGGTATAACCAGGGCGACTGTCTTCAGAATTAAGCGAAATGGCGATTGTGATAAGGTGAAAAGATGGATAATTCAGTTTTAGAGGCTTTAACTCTGGAGATATGGAGAAATCCTAACCGGTGAGGAAGTCGCAGACGATTTGTGAGGTAATCTGAAATAAAATAATTGAATTGCTTTTCGGATCAGACTTGGACCAAACGCACTAAAGGCGACATTGAATTTTACTAGTTGCTATATATTGTGCGCATAGTTCCTTTTCTTGTTGAACTTTGTGATGATGCTGAATCGCGAAGGAAAATATGATTACGACCATGGCCACCAGTAATTTGAAAGGTTTTCAAAACAGGGCAGGCACATTCTAGAATCTAGTTCCAGCAATTGACTATTTTATCAGATTTTACTTCTAACTACTTACAAATTCAATGCTTTACATTGCAATTAAACTTTCCCACCTGGGTGTAATAGTTTTACCGAAATCATGCATATTAAGGGGATATCTCAAATGGAATGTCAGGTAGATCCTGTCTTATTTTTTTATTTTGATGCATATACATATTTTCAATGAGAATATTAATAAAAAAAATTAAAAAATCAAAGTAATATTTAATAAATAATTAATAATTAATTAATTAATGCTACAGAATGTTTGCGTAAAAACTACGCTTATTCGAAAAGGCGATTTTTCATTAAGAAAAAGCGACAATTAAGCCCGCAACCTTCCCGATACAGAGCTAGCCTGCTACCACCTGGGCTACGCGGCCAGTTAGATGATAATATTTGTTAAGTCTATAAAATCGGCGGCGAATGTTTCTAAAGCGTTTTTCTCGAAACTGGCTAAATACAATTTTTAAAGATGTCCACTTCCAAAGTTTGAAAATCAGGAATGAGCAGAAAAATGTCATAACCATAAAGAGTAGTTGTAAAAATCGCCCGCATCAAGGTGGGACAAAGACTTTATTTTTTACTACTATATTTTGACTTACAAAAAATGCAATTTCAATTTCATATAAATAACTACAAATAACTTAAGAATACTAATGGTTAAATGGTATGGTACACGGATAAAGTTAAAGAATGCTTGAGTGACTTTTTCAAGAAATCATATGCAGGTGTGGTTATCGCACGTAACAACTATCAAATAGAAAATGATACGATAGGCAATTCCGTTGTAAGTGATGAAATATAAATTAATGTTGTCGACATTAAGTTCATAATTAATAATCTAAAGAATGATAAGGCTGCTGCTGTTGAATGTATTGAAAGATTTAATAAATATCAAGAGCCCAAAGTCAAATATACAAAACGGTAGTGAAGTTTCAATACGAGCAATGCAATTGAAATGAAGAAAATATTAAAATGAGATTAAATGAATTCCATAATATGTGAATAGTAAACGTCAATGAATAATAAAAATTCGAAAGAACACTGTTCGTAGAGACAGAAACATGAAAGGTCAGGTAACTCTCCTATTCGGTGGCGGAAAAGAAACGAGAGGGATGGAGACATAGACTCATTATTGGGATCGCCGTGCGTAAACATCCGTCGCACACAGCTTGATACTTTATTAAAAGTTCAAGTAATAGATGTATTAACTATTTAATTCATATATATGGACTTCTTACAGATAATGTACACTAAGGTGGTCCGAAACACGCTTTTCGAGCTACAGGACAAGACACCCCTAAACAAATTTCAATTTCCGAAGAAAGGAAATCCGTAATTTTCTTTCTTCTAGGAACCAAGTTTTTTTAGGTGCTAAATAGGAGGGTCTACGAAATGAAACCATACTTTTAACTTTTATTTTTAACCCATTAGTACCGCCTCCTCTCCACATAACCTCAAATATGGCCCGAAATTAAATAATAAAATTTTTACGGAGGTAAGGGTGGCCTAAAAATAAAAGTTATTAGTATTGTTTGAGTTTGTAGACACTCCTCTTCAATCTCTAAAAAACTTTGCACGCTTTGTTCTAACCCTGAAGTATGAGTTTGGACCACCCTAGTTTACACTGTATACGTTATGATGGCCACCATGTAAAACTTTCTTGCGTTTACTGATACCATATATTTGTGAAAAAATCCGCAAGCAAAAGTACTGACAAATTCTGAGACAGCTTTACAAAGAACTCTTATTCATTTTATGAATGCAATTGTTCAAGGAATATACTACTAATATTAATGATGAAGACGAATAATATTAATACGAAACTTGCTTTGAAACTAAATTATGGATTTAGCTTTCACACAGCACGTGTACGGATAAGTTTGCCTCAGTTCTTTAACATCTTTTTAATTGATCTTTAAATCGATTTTAAATTTAACATGTTTAAATTTTAGCGAACGCTGAGGTTGATAGAATGTTGCACGAAAAGTGTATAGGATTTGGAAGACACAGAATCTTGTAGCGTAAATCCACATAATTTTGTCGTTATCTCGATTGGGCGTAATAGCGCAAATATATGAGTTTTTATTGAGGGTAAAGTGATGGTGAGCGAATATATATTTCCAAGAAAGGTGGAATATATTTTATTAATATTGGTAAACATCGCCAATTGACAGGACTCCAAGATATCATGAACCAGGTAGGTTTTAACAACTAAGAGAAGAGAGGATCGGATCTTTAATCGTATGCTTTATGGGAGTATAAACCGCCGAACTTAGGAAATCCCGGAAAGATTTCAACTGCTAATTTAGAGAAAGGCATGACCCTGATGATACTCGAGAAAAAGCGAAGAGATAAAAGATTTACTAAAATTTTAGACAAACCTACTACTCAAGCAATGAGGTTTTCGAGCCATTAAGGCGAAAATGCATACGCATTTAGATGATCTGCTACATTATTTACAATGTCAAGAAAGACTGACGACACAAAGAGGAGAAAGAATTTGAAACTTGACTAGTTTTACGAAGTCCAGCAAAAACTGGACAAATGGAAATTAGAAGCCCAAAGATCCGAAAGATACTCAGCAGCCACATGACATACGAAACGATCTGAAGAAATGTACTCCCCACAAACTTCCGCCGTTAAAAACTGATACGAGAGAAGCTAAATATTATAATTGTAACATTTATAGTAATATCGACAAGGACTACCTTAAACCAGGGACGGAAATGGAGATCCTCTAAATTTCATACAGCAGCAATGTTTTACACTTTGTAAAATTTTTTCCAGAAAGTTACGTTCAACGAAATCAAATCAAAAGCTTTTATTGTCATAGGAAGCTCTGAGTGCACCGAAAATGTGCCAGCTAGTTCTAAATTTGATTTGAAAATACATCATGTGTCTAATGAACCAACAGCGTTTATCCCAGAAAACTTTAAGTGGTGTCAATGACAATTGTGAATGCTTATATGTCTATGGATTGATTTCTGCTAAAAAGCGTCTACATCTGTATTGATCCAGATACAAATTATGGATGTTACAATTGGCTACACCCACATAGAACGTCCATTAGTGGAATATCGAAAAATGGCAATTCTTTGACCTTTTATGAAGATTTGGAAGCCATTTTGCTCAATATCGACACGTGCAAGCCCCTCGAAGCGACAGCTGTCATCACGGAAGAGGTTACAGTGACTACAACGAACCATTGCCGATAACTTCACGCAATAACCAATACGTTCTGGTCATAAAGGACAATCTGACGAGATTGTTCATCGTGAAAACAGTTGAAGATGATAAACTCGAAGCGATACGAGTCCTGAAAGACGTAATAAATTTAAAGTTTTACCAAAAGCATGGAACGCGACACATAATAAACTCGAATCTCCACCCACAAGCAAATGGTATGGGCAGGAGACACCAATAACACACGCCTGGAATTCTAGCCATCATTTTCTATGCAAAGAGATCTGATTGGGTTTTGAGACGCAAGCAAATTCAACAAGTCCCGAACTAGTCGGCGAGTAAAACTGGCGAAAAAATCGATGGGAATACATTTATAAGCGCATAAATATACACGAAGAAGGAGAATTAAGAAAATTAATTATTGACGACAACAATCGATACACTCCACTAGAAGCAATTTAAGATCAAGTCCGTTCGAATTCGAAGATTTTGAAGCTCAGTACAAAGCTTATTGTGACAAAAATCGTTCAAAGAGTGTAAAGTTTAACATTAGCGACAAAATAATGACGCAAACTCCAAAATCTTTACGCGGCGAATTTTTAAAAATGTTCACAAAATTTAAACCACTCGTGAACTTTACCTTGAGATACGTAAAGGATTTCACGTATGACTTTGGTTTCGACGATTTGATGCGTTTTATATCTTAATGTTTAATTTTTTGCTTCCTGATTTCATTTCGTTAAATACAGTTTTAAATATTTTGTATGCAGAAGTAGATTTTACTTCTCATTTGTAATGCCTTTAATGACTTTTGTTGAGTAATTTTGTATATTGCATTTTGTAATTTGACACTGTGAACTTTTTTTACATTTATCACCGGACAGGAGTGCCCTGCTAAGTCATTGCCTTCAAGCGACCTGAAGCGCTTGAAACGTAACGCACATACGTGAAGATCTTCCAAAGTATCTTCTTTTCGTCTGCTAGAAGCCCCTCAGTCAGAAAAACAGTCATCGAGCTAATCTCAAGCTTGATTGAAATTTAAATGGAGAAGTGATGTGGATTAATGCTTCAAAGTGTGGCGTCCTTTCAAATTGTGTGGATTTTTTGTGCACCGTTCTAATTCCCTTAAGTTATTTTCTCGAAAAAAACTTTTAATTGTAATAATTTAGCAATGAATCTTTATATTTGCAGTTTGAATCTTTAATTGAATAGAAAATTGGAAAATATGGAGTAAAAAACATTTTTTCCTCTTGTGAAGAGTTTAAACAAGTTAATAATTAATGCAGCCAATGTTTCGCTACTTAAACGGTTGCATTCTAATATTGTCCATTTTAATATTGTCTAATATTGTGTTAAACTGGTTATAATTGTCGAGTCCTGGCGCAATTGTACAGTGGCTTATGAAACCAAAGTTTTATATTAATATTAGAAAAAGATCGCACAGTCGCCGCTCTTTTGAGATCGTCTACACTTTTTTATAACTGAAAAAGTATTTATCAAAAAAATTTTAAACATTTTGTCTAATATGCGGTTAATCCCGAACTCTGAAATGAAGTATACTGAAAAATTTCTCCATTGAATTTTCATAAATAAATTAGGTATTTTTGTAAACAAATATAGATTGCAAAAGAAGGACCTAATTTTTTTTACCTTTCATTGTGGATTAATCTTCCTAATACATTTCAGAAAATACTCCAGAATATACTACATAGAATTTACTAAATTCAGGGCAACACCATTGGCCCTCTGTTCTTTTGCATCACACTTCTGCCAATATCTTTCGCACTACGCAATTCTCCTGCGTACCTCTACGGCAATACTAATCATCGCGAGAATAAGGTCACTTGTGTGTTTCATTTGGTTGACCTGAAGACCTATGCTTGGTAGGATTGGTGTGGACTTAGGATTGGATAAGGGTGCCACGATTAATCTGAAGCGATGATGAATTATTTGAAACTCCTGGAGAACCTGAGCTTGTCGATACAAGTGTTTTTAAACATCTTAAGACTTGTGAAACCAATACATCCCTGGCGTGACTCAAAGCCGCATTCAGTTAAACAAGGTATCTTCAATTAAAATGCTTGCCATCCCGGTTCTACTCTACTCATTTAAGGTATTTCCATGAGCGAAGCTCTTATTTGTGCCCCTTAACACTGTGACGCGTAAGATCATGCATATGCAGAAGAGCTTGTATCCGTTTCGCGATTATGCATCCCGCGTTGCCAATAGGAGCGCGGACTTATAACTGAATACAATATGAATGATGCTTTAGGGCCCGGAGAAACATCAACATCCAGGTTTCTTCCCAACCTAAAGATCTGGCTGAACTGGATGTCGCCGGATGCAACCCGTAGAACAAACTTAACGTCTCGCAAGCAACGACAGATATGAAAAAATGTTCTAAAAAAGTTCTATGAAAAAAGTCTCTTCTTTTGTGAAATCTCTTATCCTTGTTGAGAAAAAATTACATTTTTAGGAAAAAAATTATGCCGGCCTCAAAAATGGTTAAACTCGCATAAAGCCGATATGATCCCTTTCTTCTTTTATTAACAAAAACTTATTCAAAATATTTGGAAAAATAGTTTAGTGTCTCGGTTGAACAATTAAATATAAAATTAAAAAGAAGTCTATTTTTTCATAAATAATTTTTTGCAAAACGGGCATGAAAAAGATTCACAATTAAAACCGGACTTTTGAACTGTCTCACTTTTCGAGTAATTAATGACAAAAAATAACAATTCAAAAATCTAGACCCCCTCATCACATATTAATTATAAGAAATCTACAAGGTCTGGTTAAATAGAATACCTTCCATTATATACCTTTATGTTTTTAAAAGAGGTCCTTATCTCATTTTGCATTTTTTAGTGAAAAAAGCGATCAAGATGTAAACCTTATTTTTTATAATAAGAATTAGAAATAATTAAATAGAAATTAATTAGAAATAATTTAAATCAAGAAGGAATCCCTTCTGCCGATCCGAATATTTAGTTTTGTTAATTAGAAAATCCTGATGATTTTAACAGGTTTCCGCAATTCATCAATAATTCTTCATCATTTTAACTAATTTCCTCGAAATTAATAATATGAAAATTTGATAAAACGGACAACTGAAAAAGTGAGAGGTTGGTTTTGATTAACTTCTTCCTTTTTTCTCCCTTTTTTTCATTTGTTATTTTTTGTCTCTCAAATTCAATTTTTTAACAGAGATTAAACTTGATGTCCGCCGAAGATATTTATAAATATAAATTATACTTAGTTAACATGCAAAATTCTTCTGTAAACTTTGCGTGGCAATAGAGAATCAACAGCGTGAAATCCTCTCGCAGTGACATCGACGAAACCATCGCCGCTAGTAAACTCCCATGTGGTTGTGTCGTGTGTGCTGCGTCGCTGTTGAACCGAAGCCCATAAAAGTACAGTCCGCGAGATCCAGAAGGGAAATCTCTCCGAACTTCGGCCCAAGTTACAAATAGAAAAGAAGTGATGCCCGAACATCCGTCCACGACTTCTAGTACAACCTCTGACCGCGCGTTGAGTCCAAGTAAGTTGAGATTGAACCACTTTTAAACCAGATGTTGGAATGCCTGAGTAAACGAAAGACCCTCTCGATTGATGTCCGTGAGCATATTTATGATTATAAATTATAATTATAAATAATACTTATTCAACATCCAAAATTCTTCTTTCGTTGACTAGGCATTGCAACACACAGCGCAAGCGCAGTACGCTATTCGTCTAACGCTTGTTAACTTTGCATGGCGATATC
Source organism: Belonocnema kinseyi (assembly GCF_010883055.1). Classification (NCBI taxonomy): domain Eukaryota; kingdom Metazoa; phylum Arthropoda; class Insecta; order Hymenoptera; family Cynipidae; genus Belonocnema; species Belonocnema kinseyi. The sequence continues at coordinate 60,250,081 of NC_046661.1, forward strand.
AAACGAACCGCGCTAAATCCCCTCCCAGCAACATAGAAGAAACGATCCTTACTAGTAAACCCCCACTCGCCTGCTTCCTTTTCCAGCGCCATGTCGCTCAAAGATGTGATAAAATCGTATTCTTAGCGGTCGATTTATTCAATAATCACCTGTTGTCTAGTAACGCAATGAAATCTTTACCACATTGTAGGGGGCAATTAGTGATTTCGGAAAATGTAGTATTGCTAACCTCCATCTGCTCAAGAATCCCCGGCAAAGAAGCCTAAAGGACGTGATGGCAGTTTACTTAATGTGTATGTTGAGTAACGCGATAAGACAAAAACTAAATGAAAGCTGAAAGCCCTCTGTAAATGAAAAACTCGTTTTCCCAAGGCTCAAGATAACAGAAATATGCGGCAAAGGTATTTCTTTGCGAAATTCATTTTCTTTCTCTACAATATTTCAGACGGGACGCTATACCTAAGAAGAGGCTTCATTTTCCTTGGGGGCGTGGGCTGCTCCGTGGGTGCCGTGCGGCGGGGAAGACTTCTGAAGGTTTCGTTTTACGATGTTTAATTACGGTATCCATTTACGTTGTTTAGTCCGTACGTTTGTTTAGTCTTGGATATTTGAGAACACAAAACGGGAAGAGAAATATTTTGTAGACAAAAATTTTTTATTGTGAATCTATCATGTAAAAAAGGCCAAAAGAAACGGAATTTTAAAAGCTTATAATTGAAAAAAAATTTTCTTTGAATGATTTAATTTGTAAATTAGTTTTGACTACTTAAAATGAAACATTTTGTAGGTTTGAATATTTGAAATAATTGTTTAACAAAATATATTACTCAAACACTACATTTATTAGAATGGACCCTATTTCTCAGTTTGAGAAGTACGTTGTTTTATCCCTCCAATTTTTTTCGAATTAAAAAAAATGATTCTCAAATTTGAGCAAAATCGTCAATCGGCTAACCGGCGCTGAATAAAGGAATGTACCTGCTGCCGTCTCACTAGGGCGTGTCGAAAATATATAATTTTGACCATTCCTCGTCCGGGTGGGGGGGGGGGCTGAAAAATTTTTCTATTGGTTCCTAAAATTACTTTCTATAAGTCATTATATTCAGATCAACAACTTTTTTCTAATGCGGGTAAACCGTATAAGTTGTATACCATGTTCCAATGAACTATGGACTGACTGAGACTGTTAAAAAGTTTTAGGCAAAAACAATGTTGAAAGAGTTTCCCAAGCCCATTTTTCACATACACTATGAATTGCATTATGCTATTGTTTGAGAAGCAATACGAGAAAAATTATTCGAAAGTGCAGTTAGATTTTTTTAAGGTTGAGCAGGAAAGAATTACGTAAAATTATCCAATATTTTGACCCTGTTCCTTGGTCGTACACATCCAGGTTGGTAACGCAGAGTCTAATCTAGCCATTGCGAATAGTCAAACTGGTAGAGTGGTCCTCAAGGACGGCAGTGGACTCTTAAATTGATTACAAGGGCTTGATCGATGTCGAGCACATTCATACATCTAGTTAATATTTTAACACAGAGTGAGTCAAATAAACCTCCTAATCTCAATAGTATGCCAGGGCTGAAAAACGGTAGCAGTTTTAATAATGAACTAGACTAGACACGCTCAACGTGTCTGATCAGCTCTTTTAGTGCCAGTTTAAGACAGTCCTTTTTAACAGCTTCGTGAATGAAGAGTTTTGAGTTAGAAGTTGCCAAGGTAGTTTCTGATCAAACTAGAGTAGAATGGGCCATGACTCGTTCTTCTATCAACATAAGAGCCGATAGATTCAGTGGATCTTGAACAAAAAATTTCGGAATTAGCCCACCAGACACATTCAGAACAAAACTAACAAAAGAACTGAATACCCGCAAAACCCAGTAATATATATATATATATAATTAATTAAAAGTTTGCCATATGGACAACCGTAGGATTTCGCCGGGAGCGGGTGCTAATCTGGAAAACTACACCCGGTCCCAGCGAAATCGCGGTAAAATTTCAGTCACAACCGCGTCTCACAACCGTGAGATAGGTGGTTACAATCTGTAACGGAATCAAAACGACAATCCGGCAAAAGTCTCGTGCACCCTGAGGACACGGAGAGACTCAAGGATTACCGCCTTCTGCATTTTTCCCGCAAATTTTTTTGCATATTGTTCACACGCAGGGATGCTTTTCAGGCTACTAACCAGTGAAAGCTTGGCATCTCCAAGAGCGTCGATGATAGGACCGATTAGTTTGGCAGAATATATAGGGTACAATCGTCGCAACTCCCTTATGAGGTCTCCATACCTCTCTTTCTTTTCACACTCCTTGGCTATGATGTTTTTGCCAGCTGGCGCCGAAAATTTGTTAACGAACATGGTTCGCTTCTCGAAGTCAAGAAGGACCATGTCAGGCCTCGAGTGTGCAACAGAAACAATTGTCGAGAATATAAAGTTCCAGTATATGCGGCACTTCTCATTCTCGACATTTGACTCGATTTACCTAGGAGCATTTAGAGGAGGGATATTAAGGTTGATGCCATAAGAGTGATAGAAATGGTAATAAAGCACTCTTAGAGTCGCATTGTGCCTGTGGATGTAGGTTGTTCCCGCATGAGTTGGACAACTAGATAGTATGTGTACCAAATGCTCGTGGTCTTGACATGCCAAAATGAAACTCTCCGTGCCAGACTTCAATCCGGGTGATTTGAGGAAAGCAAAAGTTAGCTCTCACGACATTGACTGATCATCCACATTTCTGTGGAAGATGCCGTGCATCCTCTTGTCGAGGAGCTGTTCACGGAAGTTTTTCTCTTATGCTTTCTTAATCCGGGCTTTCAGGAGTGAGTACTAGAGATAAATAAGATTTGATGCATTTTGCTCACCCCTAATACGGAAGTTGACTTCGAGTGTTTCAGGAGCCTGCTCCGCTGTTTTGTACAGAAACGCTCCTTTGCCCACTTTTTCGTGCTTTCTGACCATTTTAAGAAGAGGGTCTCTTTCATTTGCAACTCTATGTGCTGTACCCAAAATGATCCTGCTGAGAAGACATTCGAAATTCAATATTTCGCGACCACCTTAACGGCATGAGATGTAGCGTCGTGGAACAAAAGACTTTAGATGCTTTAGATTGGGGTTTCAAAGTGCCAGGTGACAAGTTTTAATATTTGAAGTTCGAAAAAAAATTACAGATGTTCTTTCTCCGGAAGTGAAAACTGGGTAGGGGGCCCTGTATCTCGAAGAGCGATTTTTGGACTACGCTAATATGTACATGTCTGCTTGCAACTCCACTCATACAGGGTTTGAATTTTTTGGCCAGCAAATTACAGGCCAATAACTTGCTTCAACACACTTTATAAAAGCTTTACATCTTTCCGTAACAACAGGCATGTTCGAAGAATTGAGCCTGTGTGATGTGAGATGTACGAACAATGTAACTCGAAAAAAGGTGTACCTGGATGCCGAGAGAACCTGTTAGTTGCCAGGTGCGCGTGCAAATACCCAGCAACCCATCAGCGCGTCCTGTCAATGGCCTGTATTGACTACCGGAAAGCTTTCGATTCAACCTCTCATAGATTTATCATCTGCCTTTTAGAAAGTTTAAAGGTTTATCCACACATAGTGATATGCATAGAGAGATTGATGCCCCTTTGGAAAACTAGATTGACTATCTCATATGAAAAATGTCGAGTCACAACGAACAAAGTCACCTTCTATAGGGGCGGCTTACAGGGCGACACTATGAGTTCTTTTCTTTTTTCATCACTTTTCTGCCGCTATTTCTCGCACTACAACATTCTTCTGGATATCTCTGTGGCGACCCTAAAGATCGTGAGCATAAGGTCATTTATTTTATATGGATGACCTAAAAATCTATGCTTCTGGTAAAAACAAAGCTCAGATTGCTTTAAATATCGTCAAACACTACACATGAGAGCTTGGTATAGACTTTGGCTTGAGGAAGTATGCCAAAATTTTTCTGAAGAAAGGAAAGATTATTTACCTTCCCGAGGAACCTGACCTTGTGGATATAAGTGTTATTAGACATCTTGACACTGGAGAGGTCTATACATACCTGGGCTTGCCTGAAAGCAGCTTTTAGGGCGCTACATCAGTGAAGGAGTCTCTGCGAAACAGATAGAAACATCTTGTTCAGCAGATTTGGTTTTCAAATTTGTCGGCGTTGCACAAGGTATCTGCGACTAACATGAATGCCGTCCCGGTTCTACTCTACACGTTTGGGGTGGTTCAATATACGAAAAGCGAGCTTAAGGCCCGTGATATTGTCACACGTAAGTTCATCCAAATCCATAAGAGCTTGCATGTCAATTCGTCTGTTCCGCGATTATACATTTCACGCCGGCAAGTCGGACCCGGACTTCTGAATTTCTAGTGTCTTCATAATCAAACTGTTCGAAGTATAGCTTAGATCGTTGCGAATGACAGAGAAACACTCCTGAAAATAGTTGGAAACAACGATTTGATTGGCAAAGGAGCGTTCTTTTAAAAAGTCGCAGAGCAGGCAGCCAAGACCCGTGGCCCCAAATTTAACATCAAAGTGAGGAAAGTGTATCACTCCATCTAGATACTTCTTTTCTAAAAGCCGAAGTAAATAAATCGGAGGTTTCAATATTCCGCCAAGAGATACTTGACAAGAAAATGCAAGGAAACTTTTACCGAAATGTATAAGAACAGTCCTTGCCAGAAGAGCAAACTTTTCCTTTTCTCGAATCATCAGGGCTTAATTCAGGTACAGAGGGTTTCATTTCCGCGTGCCAGAACGTTGTTATTTCTACCTTATTATACCGCGACCGCATTTTGTGTCAAGAAGTTTCCATCGATATATGCAGAGCGTGTAATGCACGCGCTGAGTTCCTATAGCACATAATATCTGGGCATCTAACCCACCCGGGAACTACGTATCTCTACAGACATAACGCAGTCCTGAGAGTGCTTTATTTCCATCTTTGTCGTTCTTACGGTGTTGGTCATAACCCTGCCTTGCCGAACGGTCCTAGGGAGATAAAATCAATTGTCAAAAACGAGAAGTGCTAAATTTTCTGGAGCTACAATTTTTGGGTAGCCGTCTCCGTTGCGTCAAAGGAATCATCCTTGTGATCGGTGCTCGCGGAGGTGCGAAGCTATCACTGATTCGTAACCTTAATACTATACCAGCGTACCAAAAATATGCCACGGCACTTGCGAGATCGAAGCAGAAAGCTGTCATAATTGGATTGCTTGGTGTGCTTCAGATACACGAGGGTTTCGCTGGCCTATCGTTGTGATTTCATCGTGCCCTGTGACCGACCATCTGACGGACCTGAGGCATGGTCATAAGTGTGATTTACCGCTTGTAACATCATTCTACTATCTCTCTTTATGAGCTCATCATTATAGCATTGCAAATCATAATTGATCATTAACTGTGATACAAAAACTTAGAGATCTAATTTGATTTAGATATTAATATATTGTTCTCGACCTTTCCCACTCATAAAATTAATCATGAGTTTTGGGTCAATTGATTTTTTATTTGCCCTGTTCAGGAAATTGGTACCAAGTACACACGTCGGTTCTAATCCTGCTAGGACGACAAACCTGAAACGAATTAATTTCTTATCAACAAAAATCCCAAAAGAAACTCTATCCACAAATTCTGGTTCCCAATTACCATTGAATTGTTTTTCACTCTTCTCTACTTTTAATCCCTTGATTTTAAAATAGTATTGCATCAGAAGTTTCTTTAGTTTTTAATCGCGAGCTAAATATGTTAGTTGTTTTTTTCCTTTTTTTTAAACAGGACAGAGATTCCCCTTTGTCTTTTTTAAAATTATATTTTATAAAATGAACTTCATTCTATGCAAATTAGGTGCAATATTTACGTACAAATCCGTCTATTTTTCCTAAACCGAACCAAGTCCTCGTTTTTACAGGGATAGTCAAAGGTTTGCACACTGGCATCCTTGTCTTCCCATAAGAATGGGTTGCGCAAGGAAGAGCGGATAACCCCGCAGTGTAGCTTTAGATTATCAAAGCGGAGACGAATTGGCAATTAAGGGAAATGGAATGAAAGTTTCAATTTTATAATTTGCGTTTTTTAGTTTAAATGGAATTTAAAACACCCTTAAGTCCTCCTCTGTCCTCCTTACCGAAATTCTTGGAGAATCTATTATCACGGTGAGCTTCAAAATGATTACTCGTATGAAGGAGTCGAGAACCAAACGTCTAATTGTCGGTAATGCTTGGTGTCGACTAGCAATCCCGTCGTTCCTCGTTTATCAGCCTGGTCCCAACCAGTGCTCGTAACGAGTGCCCGAACTCTTCTACGCATGCGTCGCGCTCGGTCTCTGATTCGTTGCTGTTCGCGCGCAATTTGAAATGCTAAAACATAACATTTTTATTGTTTATTGTTAATAATGTCATTTTAACTTATATAAATGTTTGTTAGGCCGATATTAATGAATATTGATAAAAATAAAAATTTATTAAGTGCATACTGTGTAAATAAAAATATTCTTTGGTACTTACTTGTATTTTTCTTGTACATTTTTCATTATTCGAAAATTTTGTTATTTGAAGTTTATTAAAATATTAAAATGCATTGACAATCTTGTTTTCAATAGAATTATATTAATTAATAAAAAATTTTATGTATTGAGCAAAAACAACTATAATTAGCGACAGAAAGAAATTTAAATATTTTAATAAACTTTAAATAACAAAATTTTCGAATAATGAAAAATATGCAAGAAAAATACAAGTGAGTACCAAAGGATATTTTTTATTTACACAGTATGCACTTAAAATTTTTTTATTTTTATCAAGATTCATGAATATCGGTCTAATAAAAATTTATATAAGTTAAAATGACATTATTTATAATAAACAATAGAAATGTTCTTTTTTAGCATTTCAAATTGCGCGCGAACAGCAACGAATCAGAGACCAAGCGCGAAGAATGCGTAGAATAGTTCGGAGCACTCGTTACAAGCACTGGTCTCAACGTGGAAGGAATGTTTTACATTTTTGAAAAAATTTATTCGTTTAATAAACAAAATTTCTTATATAAGCTAGTTTGTGACACATTGTGAACTACTATATATGATGTGGGCCTTGTTGTCCCCCTAAATTCATGGAACTAATGAAAAAAAGGTTCGTTTGTAATTTGTTTTGAAAATTGCGAGTTGACTGTGCCTCCCGAAACGAATGAATACAAAATGAATTTCTTGAAGGCATTCGTTTATTTTTAATGAGGGATTGTGTTGCTGCTGCGAGAAATAAACACATTTTTGTTTAGGAGAAGCGTTTTTTTATATTATAACAAAAATATGATTTTTTTATGTACAAAAAAGAAAAAAGTTTGTAACTGATTAATTTTTCAGAAATATTTAGGGTCTCCGAAGTCTTTGACTTCATACTTGTTATTTTGTTCTCGGAACATTATAAATGGGTAGTATGAGCCATTGACATATCCCCCGTCAATATCTCATCATCTTCCTCTTTTCTTTCCTGTTCTATTTCCTCTTTTCCCTGCCTGTTCCTGAGTGCGCGTCTTCGCCGGTGGGCCTCTTTGAGTTTGTTACTCATTTCATTCCAAAATCTTTTTATGAGGGTGTCTAAATCAAACTCCTCCTTGGGCAATGGTTTTTTTAAATATCCCAGTTTCTGAGATTTCGGCTGATGTTTTTTTTTTAGGGCCGTTTAATTGTCCTGGGTGTTTTCCCGGTCCGTATCTATTCGTTTGGCATATTTTGTTAGATCTTTTAATTTTGGGTTTTCGAACATTCGTTCGGTTGTGTATTGCCGCGTCGGCTATGCTGGGATTTTTTGATACCAAGTTATAATAGACAAGACTTGCTTTCAACATCCTTTCGTAGGCCTGCGATCCTAAATCCCTCATTTCGTTTCTTTTTGGGGGTTCCATTTTTTTTATCGTTTCTTTATTCTAGAATCAAAAAAATTTTTTAAACCCCAATGTTGACACTGCCTTTTATATTAATTAGTTATTGTTAGTTGTTCCCCAGGATGTCTTTTTTTGTTTATTTGCAAAATTTATTGGTCAGTGTTATTTAATTGTAATCTATTTAAAACAAGGGTTACTAAATGGTTTTTTAATGTTTGTTTCATTTTCTATCAAGAAGACAAAGCTTTTGATTATTGCAGGATTTATAATTTATTTATTTTTTTAATCTGAGAGTTTCTCATTGGTTAGTCCCTTTTTCACTTACCTGTGATTAGTTATCCATTGTCTTCGTTTCATTTCGCCTTTCAAATTCACTTCTTTATGAATTTCAGACAGACATTCGCTTTAACTTTTATGACGCGAGATCTTGTTTGATCGAAAGCCAACGTTAGACTGCAAATTTTCGCATTTATTCTTGTACACTGTTGTGGTTTGCTTTCATATAACCGGTTTTGTCGTTGGAAATTTCAATTACAGTTTTATTTTTCTTATTTTTCTATTCTATATATGCATGTTTTCTTTCTAGATTTATAATTGCTTTCTTACTGCTGATTTTTTAAATAATTATTTTTAATTCTATGATGTTTTTCTCTTTCTTTTCTAGTTAAACAACGGTAGAGTTAATTTTTTTCTACTTCTTATTCGTTTTACTTTTCTTTCTTATCAATTAGATTCTTATGCTTTCATGGATATTCTATTTATCTAAAGCTTAATTTTAACTTTTTACATCATTTTCTTACTTTGCTAAATGCTCTTATAAACTAACTAATTTCGAGGTTATCCTCTTCTTTTCTTTGGGTGTACCGTTTTAAGTCCTGTGAATGGTACATCCCTTTGTCCTCTTCTTTTCCCAGATCCCACAGGATATGCGTACCCGGTTTTACTTCCTTTTTACTCTCAAAAGGTTCATCATATATTTGTAGAAATTTTTCCAATATCTTATTCCCTTTGCCGGATCTATTTAACATTTTTTGTCAGTCCATGTCACCAAATTTTAATTTAGTAATTTTGTGGGCCCGATTAAATTTCTCTACTCTTTTTTTTTTGCTTTGTGGAGTATGTTTTCGTAGGTCATTTGGATCTTCCTTTCATATCCAATATTGCGGGTTAATGGACGCAGTTTGAGCCAATTTTTTCACGCTCTTTTTGGATTTTTATTTAGCTGGATTTCAATAGGTGTGAATTCGGTTGTTTTATTATGGGTTTCATTCATGCAGTTTTCGATGATTCTTATCCAGCTCCACCAAGAGTTGTGTCGCTCTTTGATAAGAGTTTTGAAAAATCTTGACAGCTCTCTATGGATTATTTCCACAATATTGCTCTGTGGATGACAAATTTATGAGAAAACAGCTTGCACTCCTTCCTCCTTTAATTTATTCAGCCATTGTTCGTAAGTAAATTGAGTCCCGTGATCAGTTACGATCTTCTCAGGTTTTCAAAATTTTTGAACGCAGTCGTTAAAAATTTTGTTGACTGCTACTTTGGCTCTACTCCTCCTTATCGGCTACAGCTTTACATATTTGCTAAAGGCATCGACGGTATATAAAATATACTTGTAATCACCTCTTGAAGCTGACAGAGCCCCATAGAAATCGATTGAAAGGATTTTTCCAGGTTTTTTTGGCGCATAATTTCGCATTTCTGCGTAACACGTTTGGTTGGTGACTTTGTTCTTTTGACATGAATCACAAATGAGGATAGTAGAAATACTCACTTAGCATTTTGAAAACTCTTTGCGCGCCTACATGCGCATATATTTCGTGACATTCATCTATTATATTACAGATAATGCTTATGGTTAAGCAAAGTTTAGTTCCTACTTTGGTTGTTAAATATATTAACTTTTCGTAGATCTCGAATTTTTTTGTTTTGCCTTCTTTAAATTCTTTGAATCTTTGCTGTTGGATAGGATCTTCTTTTTGTTCTTGGGAAAAATTCTTCCATCGTTTTTGTAGCTTAGATGAGGGTCTTTTTACTTATGCGTAAAGAAAGATTTTTCCTTCGTTGAAATCAAAGGGATATCCTGATTCGTGGGATGGTATTCTGCTCAAAATATCCGCCAATACATTATTCCGTCCTTCAACGTGTTGTATTTCAAACCAGTAATCTTGTATCCCCATGTCCAAATAGATGAGCATTCCGCTTACCAATTTGCAGATTTTCAAGAAAATGAGTGCTTTGTGGTCCGTTCGGATGTTTAATTTAGCACCCAAAATATAGGATCTAAATTTTATTAGAGCACACACAATTGCTAGTAGCTCTTTTTCTCTGGTGTAGTATGAAAGCTCGGATCTCTTGAGAGTTCTGCTGGTGAATGATATTGGTAGATGTCCCCCCTCTACGGTAGTTTGATAAAGTACGGCACCTAATGCTACCTCACTGGCATCCGTTTCTAAGTAAAAGGGTTTACATAGATCGGGGTACATAAGAATAACAAATCACAAAATAACCCTTTGACTTTTTTGAACGCATCCTCTATTTCTAGGTCCCAAATCCATCTGCTTCCTACTCTTAGCAAATGGAGAAGTGGTATTATTTCTTGAGCATGTTCGTTGCAAATTTCTCGGCGTTGGAAATTCATGAATTAATTTTATTTTTTGGGGAACAAGTTTTATCCCCAAAGGTATTAAAATGTGCCTTAGGAATTTTAGTTCAGGACGAAAAAAATTAGATTTTTCGAAGTTAACCATCACGTTCCACCATTCTCTGGACATCGCTCTCTGAAAAATCTATATTTCGCTCTACTCGTTTTTCTAATACACAATGTTGTTCCTCAATGTCTTAAAATCGCTTTCTATTTTACATATTTGCAATAAGCAGATCGGCTTCATTTTCATGAATTTCTTTGCTTGCTTTTGTTGATGAATTTACTTTTTCTTCGACGGTAATCGTATTTTGCTCTAAGTATTTACCCTGAGCCTCGCATCTTTCATTCAAACCGCTGACTTCTCTATTTATTTCCTCGGTTAGGTTTTTAGCATAAAAATCAATTCTTTCATGAACTACGGTGATTTTTTGGCCAGTTTTTTTTCTGACTTTCTTTGACTGATTCATATAATCTATTTTGGTTTTGAAAATGTATCGTTAACATTCGCTTGTAAATTATTCATACCATTTATAATAATTTTTAATTTCGTCTTCCTCAGAATACGGTTCATTTTCTCTGACATCATTTTTCGCATTTATTTGGTTATCATTCTTTACATTTAAAGTATTCTCATCCATTGTAAGATCAGTTGTATCAAATTTATAATGTATATTCTTAATTTTTTTAATTTGCAGATCAATTCATTTATAATTCACTTTATCATCAATAAAATTCAATTTTCGTTCTTCAATTGCGTTCTTTCTAAATTTAATTCACAAATATCTCTCGATTTCTATTTACGAATATTCGCAATTTCGCTCTCTTTGAAAAACTTCTGTGTCCCATCAGGCAGGTACCAGTTGTAACATTATTCTACTATCTCTCTTTATGAGCTCATCATTATATAATTGCAAATAAAGATAATCATAATTGTTAATTAACTGTGAGACCAAAACTCAGAGATCTAACTCACTTCTACCCTTTAATTTAATTTAGATTTTAATATTTTTGTCTCGACCTTTCCCGCTCAAAAAATTAATTATGAGTTTTGGACCAATTGATTTTTAATTTGACCTGCTCAGGAAATTGGTACCGAGTACACACGTCGGTTCCAATCTAAGTTCTGGATCTATGGTGACTCTAATCTGAAACTTGTTCATTTTACCCCTTTTTATGCAAATTTTTACTTCAATTTTAGGAGAGATGAGCCCACAGAAGCTAGAATCAAAATTGCGGACTGAAAAATTATAAACTAATTGGAATCGCCTAAATTTCCATATATTTTCCATTTAGTGTTTAATCGCAAGCTAAATATGTTAGTTGTTTTTTTCCTTTTTTTAAAGAGGACAGAGATTCCCCTTTGTTTTTTTTTTTAAATTTTATTTTATAAAATAAACATTCTACGCAAATCAGATTCAATATTCACGTAGAAATCTGTCTATTTTCCTAAACTTTTACTTTCATTATGGTGAAACAAAGCTTGAGCTTACATCCGCTCATTTGTTTCAACTTCCAAAATTTTCAAAAGATCTACCATTTATTCCATTTGCTCGTTTTGCCTCACAAAAGTCATGAAACTATCTTGAGAATTTTACTAATTCCTAAGTACATGGTTGTGTGAGCCAAACCTCATTAATGTCCGTAGCATTCTGAGTCTAATTTAACATAACATCTTTTTTTATCCTCGCTGTATTAGTTCTTTTAAATAACAAGTTGCCAATACAGACTAGGTTCCAAAAATTGTCAGAGTGTACGGGCGTTCTCTTCCGCCTTTAACCGAACCAAGTCCTCGTTTTTGCAAGGATTGTCAAAGGTTTGCACAGTGTCATCTTTGTGTTCCCATAAGAATGGCTTACGCAAGGATGAGCGGGTAACCCTCTAGTGTAGCCTCAGATTATAAAAGCGGAGACGAATTGGCAATTAAGGGAAATGGAATGAAAGTTTTAAATTTCTAATTTGCGTTTTCTTAGTTCAAATGGAATTTAAAACACCCTTAATTCCTCTTCTGGCCTCCTTACCTAAATTTGTGGTGATCTATTATGAGGGCGAGCTTCGAAATAATTTCTCGCATGATGGAGTCGATAACCAAACGTATAATTGTCGCTAATGCTTGGTATCGACTGGCGATCCCGTCTTTCCTCTGTTATCAGCTTGGTCCCATCGTCGTGGCTTCGATCATCCCAATGCTGCCAGATCGTGGATGAAATTTACCCCCACCATACCTACCGTTTGGGAGCCGCAAAACAGAAGGTGCATGATTACGACTGTGAGTTCGTATGTAAGCCGAAAATGCACGATTCGACTTCTATTTTCTGCTGTACGATGATTGCCGATCTGAAAGCTTCGGAAGACTTCGGTGGTCTTCTATGAATATCTCGATCCCCATTTAAAAGAAATTGGCGATTTGGATGTTTTGCGTGATTCTTAATTTCATGCATGCATCGATTTCCAGGTTATGTTTTTCAGGTGTATATAATGTTACGTCCTACGAGATGTAACTTAACTTGTCCTTTATTTTATTCCAAGTGGTTCCTCGTTTTAGAATCTAATTTTAAATAAACTAGAGAACTGGGATGAGGATAACTACCAGATACACCAAATAAATCAAATATGTTATAATATATAAAATGATGAATATTTATTTAAGTGTTAAGAGAATTTAAATATAAAGATCAGATTCGATCAACGTTTCCTGATAAATCTCCGAATTGCTTGAAATCATTTGATTCCTTGGTTTACTTACAAGTTCCCTTTTGTAGAGAGTGGATAATTCGCCTTCTCGTTCCTTGAATCGAAAGTAGCCCGTCCTTCTGTTGGCACCCTGTATGGGTACCCGCAGGGGGTGGATGGCGCTGAATATGGCTGTGCAGGCTGAGATGGTAAGGTCAGCGTATCTGGGCTGCGTTGTTACTTTGTGGCAGGTGTGGTCGACTCGGAGTTCCACACAGAAGCTATTCTTCGTAGATTTGTAGATTTAAATAGTTGACGGGGCAACACTGCTGGACCGGAGTTTAGGGTTTTGAAGATTCTTTATAATCTGGATTTTTCTAACTGAGACTGAACTGAGACTGGGGTAAAGACTGAAGCTGGAGTATAATCGGCTAAACTGAAACAGGAACTAAACAGATTTCTGATTCCGAATCCGCTGTATTTATTCACATGATCCCTTTTTAGATTCCCGTAGGGGTGAGTGGTTCTAGAAGTAGGGATTCTTCTTGGTTCCAATCAGCGTTATCAATCAACTAGGTAGAAGAGTGGTAAGACCATATTTGTCCAATGGGCGTTGAGAATTATGTATATGTCCATATATAGAGGATGTTGCAATAACCATAATGGCTTGTATCCCTTCCAAAGGACCATAGGGGTAATTAATGAGATAGCCAATCAGTGATTAGGAATCTTGATGTGCCCAAATATGGAGAATGGCGCAGTTACCAAAATATATGGTATCCCTTCCTAGGTGTCCAAGGGTAAATATTATGATGCGTAGACGAGCGTAAAGTTTGCGTGTGTCCATTTGACTGTATGTGAACGGCTCACCCTCCTATAGCCGCCATCTTTATGAAGCTGTATATTGCTTTTAGATCTAGCATGCTGGTCTCCGTCATAGAAATGTGTAGGTCAGAATGACTTTAGGATGTACATGTGGTGTAGGTACCAGCATTTTGTAAACGTATGGGACTGAAAATCTTGTCTGTTTTCAGTCTTGGATTGCTGATTAATTTATGGCTTTTCAGTTTGTGTATAGTCTGCTGGTTTTGTTAGCTATGCGAATATTTATCTGTATCGCTTATTTTTGTTTACTGCGATGTGTACGTACTTACAGGTACCAGCATATTGTGAGCGTATGTGATAAAAAATGCAGCTGCCCTTTCTGGTTTCCTTGTCAATTAATTTATTCCTTTTTGATTAACGTATGCCTGTTTTTTGTGCAAAAGATGATGCGTAGATTTTCTTGTGCTGTTGTGTTAACCTTACACTGTTGAGTCGTTTCTTTACAAATCTGATCTTCACAAATGATTTTAACAATACTAGGTTTTGTGTACAATAATAATTGGGTGTTGAATATAATCCTTTAACTTGTTGAGTCATTATTAAATATAAATGTTATGTTTTTGTAATCCATTGTTTATAATTATTTTTTATTATTATTATTATAAAAGT
>NC_046661.1:60264881-60276879 GCF_010883055.1 Belonocnema kinseyi
TTATAATTATAAAACATTTAATTAATATGAATGAATAGTTGACTAACTTTTATCAGAAATAGTTAAACTTTGAACTGAAACAATTAGTTTTCTGCAAAAAAAAGATAAATTTGGAATAAAAGACATAAAATAACCAAAAAACATTTTTTTTATTGTTTTCCACATAATAGTAAAATTTGTAAACAAAAAGTTAAATTTTCATCCAAAAACCTAAATTGTGTAATAAAAAAAGGCATTTTTAATAAAATACATTATTTTGCACGAAAGAAATTTATTTTCCATCAAGTCTAATATACTGTACAAAAAATTGATGTTTAATTATAGTTAAATTTTCGACAAAAAAAGTTTATGTTCTACCAAGAAAGACGAGTATTCAATAGAATACAAAAATTTTCAGCTAAAAAAAGCTCATCTTCCAATCAAACATAGAATAGTTAGATTTGTGGTTAAAAAAAATGGTAACCAAAAATAAAATGAATTTTCTACAAAATTAATTTTTTAATCCTTTAAAATCTCTTGAAATTTTTCAAATCTCTTGAAAATTCCTTATAATTTTAGAAATACCCTAAAATATTCTAAATCCTTTAAAATCTCATACTAAATTATTGAAATCAATTGAAAATGCTTTGGAATTTTATAAATAACCCTGCTAAACTGGTTAAAATTCTTTGAAATTCCTTTAAATTATAAAAATATGTTGAAAATTCCTTGAAAACTTTTAAAACATCCTCAAATATTCAAAATCCTTAAAAATCTTTTAAAACCTCTTGAAATTTTTTAAAGCTCTTCAAGTATCTTGAAATTTTCAAAATACCGTGAAATCTTTCAAATCCTTTAAAATTTCATGCTAAATTATTAAAATCATTTGAAAATTACTTCAAATCTATTAAAATTTCCTAAAATATATCAAATCCTTTAAAATATCATATTAAATTACTGTCATCATTGAAAATTCCTTGGAATCTTTCAAAATCGCTTTCAATTTATTTATGATAATTCATTTTTTATAAATAAACTCCCATACTTCAGGTGTTTTAAAAGATGTCACGGAATTTTCGACTTACTTTTATAATTTTAAGGAATTTGATAGTGATAAAAAATTTTAGAGGGGTTATTTGAAAAAATTCCAAAGTAATGTACAAATCTTTAAAAAGAAGGATTTTAAACATTTGAGAGAATATTAAAGGATTCCAAGGAATTTTCAATTGATTGCAGTTATTTAATATGAAATTTTAAAGGATTTGATAAATTTTAGGGTATTTTTAAAATTTCAAGAAAAATCAAAAGATTTTTAAGGATTTTTCAATTTATTTTTATAATTTACAGAAATTTCAAAGAACTAACAAAATTTCGGAAAGGTTATTTTAAAAAATTCAAAAGTAGTTTAGAAATCTTAAAAAAAAATGTTCTAGGTATTTCGAAAGATTTTATAGGATTTGACATATATGAGAGAATTTTAAGATTCCATAGAATGTTCTATTAATTGCAGTAATGTAGTGTGAGATTTTAAAGGATTTGAAATATTTCATTGTATTTTTAAAATTTCAACGAAATTTCAAAAGCTTTTAAAAATTTCAAAAGATTTGGAAGGATTTTAAATATTTCAGCATGTTTTAAAAGATGTCACGGAAATGGAACTGATTTTTATCATTGAAGGGAATTTCAAAAAAATAAAAAATTTAAAATAAAAAAATCAAAGATTTAAAAGATTTTTTAAAAGATTCCATGGAATTTTCAATTGATTACAGTAATTTAATGATATTTTAAAGGATTTGATATATATTTTAGGATATTTTAATAGATTTCTAGTAATTTTCAAATTATTTAAATAATTTAGTATGAAATTTTAAAGGATTTGAAATATTTCAGGATATTTTTTAAATTTCAAGGAATTTTCAAGAGCTTTAAAAAATTTCAAGAGGTTTTAAAAGATTTTTAAGGATTTTGAATATTTGAGGATGTTTTAAAAAATTTCAAGGAATTTTCAACTTATTTTTATAATTTAAAGAAATTTCAAAGAATTTTAGCAGCTTTAGCAGGGTTATTTAAAAAATTCCAAAGTACTTTAGAAATCTTCAAAAGATGTCAAGGTCTTTCAAAAGATTTGGAAGGTTTCGAAATATATAAAAGTATTTTAAAATGTTCCAAGGAATTTTCCATTTTTACAGTAATTTAATATGAGATTTTAAAGGATTTGATATATTTTAGGATATTTAAATAGATTCCAAGACATTTTCAATTGATTTCAATAATTAAGTATGAGATTTTAAAGGATTTGGAATATTTTAGGGTATTTCTAAAATTATAAGGAATTTTCAAGAGATATTTTAAAACATTCTAAGGAATTTTGAATTAATTTCAATAATTTATAGCGATTTCAAAGAATTTCAACGATTTTTTTCAAATTTTCTGGTTGAAAGTGGAACTACTTTGTTAAAAATATAGTTTTTTTTTGGTTGATGATTTATCAATATAGTTGGAAAAATTTGTTTTCTGAAAATTGAACTATTTTGTAGAAAATTAATTTTGTTTTTGGTTAAAAATTAATTTTTTTAGAACCACAAATTTAAATGATTTATGTTTCATTGAAAAGTGATCCTTTTTAGTTGAAATTTGTGTATTCTATTAAATTCTCGTCTTTCTTGGTAGAAAATAAAACTCTAAGTCGAAAATTTAACTATGATTAAATATTAATTTTTAGTACAGGAAATTAGTCTTGATGGAAAAAAATTTCTTTTGTGCAAAATTCATGTCTTTTATTAAAAATGACATTTTTATTACATAATTTAGTTTTTTGGTTGACAATTTAACTTTTTGTTTAAAAATTTTACTATTATGTGAAGAACAATTAAAATTTTGTTTTGGTTATTTTATGTCTTTTATTCCAAATTAATGTTTTTTTGCAGAAAACTAATTATTTTAGTTGAAAGTTTAAATATTTCTGTTCAAAGTTAGTCAACTATTCATAAATATTAATTTAATATTTTATAATTATGATATTAGCATTAATTATATATATAAACACACACACACAGGGTGTCCAAAAAGACCCGGGACGGATAGATATTTCCTCAGATAAAATATCTTTTAAAAAAGTAAAGGTCATTCCTGAAGAAAATTTCAACGAGGAATTCAATGGTGACCTTCATTTTGACCTTGAAGTTGACCTTCATTGCTTTTTGAAGGTACCCAAGTCATAGGTCAATTGTAACGTTCAAGGTCAGTTAGAAGTTATTTGAAATTAACAAAGTTTTCAAAGAGGTCAGCGTAGTTCCTGAAGTAAATTTCAACGAGAAATTCATTGGTGAGCTCTGTTTTGATCTTGGTAATGATCTTCAAGGTTTTTTCAAGGTTTTTTCCAAGCAGTTTACGTTTACGCTTTGCATTACCCAGGAACGACATGGACGTAGTAAATTCTGTTCCCTTTGGGGTGCTTGATTAGCGTGAGTCGCTTGCCTCTCATGTTTCGGGGTTCTTGATTAGCGTGAGTCCCCTTGGCTCACGTTTGAGCTTCTTGACAAAAAGCTATGCGATTGTAAAAATAAGTTACAGCATTACGAATCATCTCCGTATCAATCAAAGTAGCCTGTTGCAGAATCCGATTCTGCAATTCGTCTAAGCTTTGTGGTTGCGTTTAGTATATTTTGCTCTTTAAATAACCCCAAAGAATATAGTCGAGAGGCGTCAGATCAGGAGATCTAGCAGGCCACTCAATTTCACCCCTTCTTCCAATCCACCTTTGAGGGAACTGAGTATCCAAATATGCTCCAACCTCCCTACCATAATGAGCCGTTGTTCCGTCCTGCTGGAGCTAAATGTTTTGAAAATTATCGCCTGTAATCTCCCTTATTCTTGGTACAATTTGGTTTCTAAGAAGCTCTTCATATGCACGGGCATTGAAATTATCATCGATGAAGAAAGGGTCTATCAATGTATCATTCAAGATACCGGCCCAAACATTAATCTTTTGTGGATATTGTGTGTGACTCTCAAACATCCAATGAGGATTTGTGTCAGACCAATATCTACAATTTTGCCTGTTATTTTCACCTTTTAAAGTGAAAGTAGATTCATCTGAAAATACTGTATTGTACAAGAAAAGAGGATCTCTATCAATTCTGTCCATCATAATTTCACAAAATTCAACCTGACGATCAGGATCGTCTTCATTGAGCTCACCTGCCAGATGAACTTTGTAAGGATGGAAATTAATGCTTTTTAAAATATTTTACACTGTCTCAGGAGCAACGTCACGCTCATCACTAGCTCGACGTAAACTAAGGTGTGGGTTTTCAACAAATGCTTGGGCTATGTCCATCTGCATCTCCTCAGATCCTGCATATTTTGGGCGACCAGTTCTCTGAAGGTCCTTGATTGATCAATGATTCATAAAGCGCCTTACAATTCTTTCAATTGTTGATTTTGAGATAGGATTTAACCCTTCTCCATTACGAAAAGTGCGATTAAAAAGCAAACGAACTTGATCATAAGATTGAACTCGATCTCCCCAACACGCATCATTAATACAGATACCCTCTCTCGTTCCGAAAGTTTAGCTTGCGCCATAATAATCTTTTAGCGAAAGATAGTGAGTATGTACTCTTAATACGTAAATTTAGTTTAGAATCGTAATATTCGCATGGAAAAACGGTATAGGACTTATGGTATCGCCTTAGGTATTGGCTTAGGTATCGAAAAACGGTGTAGGACTGTATAACTCTTCGGGGAGGAACAGAACTCTCACCAGAAAACCTGGAACTTGTAATGAAAAATTTCCTTATGAATTTACAATATTCAAAACGCTGTAACTAAGGTCAATCCAGAGCTCACCAATGAATTTCTTGTTGAAATTTACTTCAGGAATTACACTGACCTCTTGGAAAAGTTTGTTAATTTCAAATAACCTCTAACTGATCTTGAACGTTACAATTAACCTATGAGTTAGGTACGTACTTGAACGTAGAATTTTCTGCTCTATCTATGGCAGATGTAAAAAAGGGAGTTTTCATTTAAAAAAACAAAGTCGACCTTCAAAAAGTCATGAAGGTCAACTTCATGGTCGAAATGAAGGTCACCATTGAATTCCTCGTTGAAATTTACTTCAAGAATTATATATATGTGGCTCCCGAACGGTAGGTATGGTGGGGGTAAATTTCATCCACGATCTGGCAGCTTTGGATCGTCCCTTCTACCTAGATCCCTTCTTCCTAGATTCTTCCTAGGTTCTTCCTAGATAGTTGCGCACGTACTGGCACCTGTTTCGTATAGCGTTACTTGATACCTATATACCCTTTTCCGCCAAGGAATTTGCAAGTCATCGCAGGAGCGTAATTATTTTCTGTTTCGCCCGGTCTTTCATCATTTTTACCAATGTGAATTAATGTTATATAGTGAACAATTTCACGCTGTTCTGCTGGAAGCCGTTGTCTTTTGTAGATGACGGTTGCTCCTAGTAGAACCATACGGTCTTTTTTAAACCCTTCAAACAAACAAAAAAGAAATCAAAAAAATGTATAATAATAATTTTATATAATATTTCATGAAGTTGAAAAAAATTAGGCAGACACTATGCCAATAACTGCTATTATGTATTATATATTTTCATTATAATAACTGATAATAAATAATTATTAGTAATTATTGATTATTTATTCATTAATAATTAATTAAAATAAGTAATAGTAATAATTCGAATTTTTTATTATGTAAACAAAATTTTGTTAGCCAAATGATTGATACTTTGAATCAGTGAATGTATATCAAATTTTCAAAAATTAATATTATCAAAACTGGGCTCCACTTAAGAAAAAGCCGTGACACATGTCGAAGGAAATTTGTTAATCTTTCCAATTATGTCGCCGAGAACTTTGCAGATTTTGTTTCTTAACTTCTACTCATGATGTGACTTAGGATACTTAAGGGAAGAAATTGAAATTGACAGGGCGCAATGTGTGAAATCTCATCTCTAATTTAATCCAATAAAATATGAAAAATATTCAGGTGTTCCCAAAATATAACAATAAATGTCCAAGCGTGTCTGCTTTTAGTTTCAGTCGGCGAACACCCTAGACGCAGGGTGGCCACTAGGCCGAGAAACCAGGAAAATCGGACAATGATCGAGAATTTCATGAGGCTGCGAAAAACCGGGAAATAACTGTGAATTTATTTTTCGTCCTGAAATTTTACGAATGCTAGAAAAAAATATGACCAACTTCATATTTGAACAATCGTGCGTAAATTTTTCATTTTAAGAATTTTAAAATACAGTTTTAAACACTCACAAAATAAAAAATTAGTAGCCTTTAAAATCGACAATTTTTTATAAAGAAACCTTTTTAGATAATCAATGTGAATAAGACTTATAAGGATTTTTAACATTGGACCATAGATTAAAGGCTAACAAGTTTATAATAATTGATTTTACAAGACGATTCGGAATCAGTTAAAAATCGAAGAATTTCCAGATTTTAATGTTCAAAATTAATATGTTTGAATTGAAAAGTCTAAGGAGTTAAACAAATTTAAACGCCCGATAGGGTTTCTTCGCCATTTTAGATAAAATCATTTTTTAATACATCATTTTAATCTGAATCGAAGGTGCGTTATGATTTTTTTTCTTTTGCGTCGTTCAACAGGAACAAATTATTAAAAATTGAAGGCGGTAAAACACTTATTCAAATTAGTGTCAGGTGGGTGTTACGTGACTCAGAGGATCTCATAATTATCTATCAATGTGACGATATGAAACTCACGATAAAGAGGTTAGGCCACGGTCTGCTGTCAATTCTGACTATTTGAATTTGATAGCTTTATTTGTTAAGGATTGTGTGACAAAAAAAGGTATCCTGTTGTAATGTCGTTGTAAAATCGTACATATTTATGAATTTTTTATGAAACATAACTACATTTAAGTACCTTCTCAATTAATTCTTTATAACACCATAAATATAAGTATTTTCGGTAGATTTACTCTGTTGGTTTTTGCGAAATCCTGCTTTGACATTTTTTTAAAAAATATTTTGCGACTTATATTTTCGATGTGCATATAACCAAAACAAAACGTCGGCACAGAAAAAGTTATTGTGAATCACTGACACGAGAGCTGTGATTGGTGGAAAATCCGACCCCTTTGATGTCAAAGAGGCCCTTCAATCGACATCACGATAAAAAATACATATTTCAACATTGAATGAAAAATAGTAAACAATATGTAAACAATATTTCTTGGGCATTTTTATAATTAGAATTTTATAAACTATAAATATATCAAATATCAAATATCAAAATAATATATTCATAATTAAAGGCTTTTATCAAACATAAAGTATTGTTTCAGTCTAAAATTTGAAATTTTGTAATCAAGGGCATGTGATAGTTAGAAAATTGTCGATTTTACTAGTTTTTGGTTCCCCCGGCTTTTTTTCTAGAATAATAAATATTTTGTCTTAAAAATTTGAGAAATGACAGCGCACATGCTAACGGACGTCCCACACACTTTTTTTGTATGTTAATTAAAAAAAGTTTTAATTGAGCAAAATTTGATTAATTTGCATAGCGCTTAGGAATTAGTATCCATTTTTTTTAGTGTTAGATTCCCCCGGCTTTTTTCCTAGGATAAGAAATATTTTGTCGTCAAAATCTTGGAAATGATAGCGAACATGCTAACGGACGTCCCCGCACACTTTTTTTGTGTTTATTTTTCAAAAAAATTTTGATTTTGCTAACAACGTGTGTATATTTCGAGGTTATATGTGTTACAATTCCCCCGAGCGTTACTTCTAAATTACATAATATTTTTGGCCGAAAACTTTGGACTTACAAATAAACATAGTAACTAATCTCCCGGAACTAACCATGTTTGCAGGCAAATTAAAAAAGTTTATTTCATCAATAATTTTCAAATTATCGGAAAGGCAGAGATGAAAAACGGCGTAACCCTACCGAAAGAAATCTTTGAGTCTTCTTTAGCGAAATAGCTTGGCCCATTTGAGTCTATAAACAAAGTCGATTTGAAACAAAATAGTCTCGGAGGTAGTTTAAGAGATTTGGGTCCTTTTCAAGATCCTTTTAGTGGTCGTTTTAAGAGTGGTGCGACGGTAATATAATGTTCCTTTTGTATTCGTCACGTACCGGGCGGACAGAGTTATTTACAGTATTTGGTCGTGGCTAATCCGCTCTCCCATTTCAAATTTCTCTTCAAATTATTAACACTTTTTTTAATTGATGAATTTTCTCATTATACTTATTTATAATTATAACTTATATACTGATATACAATTTTCTAGTTGAATTCAAAAATGTTGTCTTTTGGTGTATCTCATTCCATTTACGAGAAACGTTCTCATAATTCAAATTTTAAGCATTAAAAAAAAAGTTAGATATCTGAAGTCATCGAAACCCATAGATTCCGAATTATTATGTTTTAGGCTGTTAACTATGAAATTAAAAAAATCTACTTCTAAATTTGAATCCGAAAACTTAACAAAGGACCCTTGAGTGTCGGCTACTCTATTGAGATAGCCTCTCTGTTCGTTATTTATGATCGTATTCTTATTTCAATTTCGGAAAGGATATATTAAAGCCTTCAGATCATTTAAACGAGCTTCCTGGACCTTTAAAAATATCTACCTGAGTGCCTGCGGAGAATTTCTTTGAGATTCTTTGACCTAAAGAATTTTTAGTATATACTCAAAGATTCTTTTCGGTAGGGAACCTCAAAATAATGCATAAGATTTTTATTTAGCACAATAAATTTTTTTGTTATCATCCCTCAAAAAAGAGTCCGGGGACGTCCGTTATTATATTTTATAGAATCTCCGAATTCAGTTTTTAAAATTTTTCGTTTTTGTAGAAAAAAGCCGGGGGAACTGTACCCGATTGACCACGCGACGAAATATCACATGCTCTTAAGAAAAATAACAATTGCTTAACATTTAGAAATGTTTGATAGTTCATGTAGAATCAGTATTAATCAATCAAATCTTAAAAAATAATCTTGGAAAGTTACCATTTCAATTATTCTATTAAAAAAAAATTATTTTGCAAGTAAAATGTTTGAATTTTGACGTGTAAAAAATATTTAACACATATAATACTTTAAAAAATCGCAAAAGTTGAAGAGATATTTGGATGGTCTGAAAAGTTTCACAATTAATTAAAAGTTTAAAATGATTTCGAATAATTTAAATAAACTGTCTACGTATACCGACAAAATCTGGTTACTCGTGTCGAATTTCAATGTAAATAGGCCACGGCCTAATCTGCAAAAATATATACATTTTTGCATATTAAAAAAAATATAATTTAGAAGCTTCTTAAGAATTATGAAAGGACAACAACGTAGTTATTCTCCATAAATAATAATTAATTTGGTCATACTGTCATAATACAATAAAACAAAGGATTCTAATGTTCCACCAATCATTATGTATTTGTCAGAATATTCCTGACCTTTCGACCTTATTGCACGTTTTCTTCAGATTTGATGATCAACTAACTCAACATTTAAAAAAAATTGCTATACAATTATTTTTGTTGCATTAAAAAAAAAAAACTATCTAACAATAATAATTTATTTATTACTTGTAGTGAAAATTCTATCCTTAAGACATTTCAAATTTTGATTGCGTCACTTTATTCAATTTAGGAGTGAAGCATTTTAGTTTGCTTTTTTAAACAAATGAAACAAATAAAAGGCTTTAAGAACATGTGACGAGAGGGTCACGTGACCAAACCTGGTCCTCAACTTTTCTTTCCCAACTTACGTCTAAACAAAATGAGGTATCTCTCTGAAAGTTTGGAAAATGAAAGAGGAAGTAATAAAGTCCATGTCTCTGCTTTGTTCCGGTGGAAATGTTGGGAAAAAAAATTGAAGAAAATACAAATGGAAGTTAGATCGGTACTTTTCTTTCAAAACTTACGTCCACACGGAATGAGATATCGTATTAAAAATTTGGCAGGCTAAATAGAAGGTATGCAGTAATATGTCTATGGTCTTAAATAATTGGAATTGTTAAAACAAATTTTATTCATTACTATTTTGGAGAAATGCCGACCGTGCTGTGAAACCCTGCAAGAAACTTTCAATGTTGTCAATGGGCTATTTATGAGGTTTATATTTATCAATGTCGGGCAAAAAAACCAAAATCGCTCACGAATATTACGCACAAATAATGAAAAAACTAATATTTGCACTTGAAATGCAAATAAACAAATTTGTTCTGACATACGTATTAGCTGTGTCAAAGCAGCACTATCGCAGCGAGTAGACAGCTTCGTACTGCTACGGGTCTGTGAGTAAAACAGATAGCATGATTACCGACAGAGAAAGTTGGAAGTCAAACTTCTGCTGCAAAGCCTAAATCCGTCTGTCGATAATAATTATTTTCATAAATAAACTTTTTTATTCCTCCAACTCTTTGCAAGGCCACAAATGATCCTTTAATATTTATTAACATTTCCCGAAAGACATTTCCGCGTTATTTAAACTTTTATTTTTTAATATGGGTGAAAAAATGTGTTGATCTTAGGGCTGACTTGATCAGATGCTATACGCGTCACATGACCTTAAAAAATTAAAAACATTTTCTTAAGATACCTAGGAAAGCAGAAAATGAATTTTCATTTTTAAATATTAATTTTAAGTGAATACTTAAAAAGTTTTCAAAGGAGCTCTAAGATGGTTTAAAATAAATTTGGAAGATTTTAAGGAAATATTTTTTATTTTGCAGGATTTAAGAAAAAAAATTCGAATCATTTTAAAAGATGATTAGAAGTTCTGAAAAATTAAAAATAATTTAAAATTTGAATAAATGTAAAACAACATGTAGATTTTTCAAGATTTTGAAGCTTTTCAAAGATTTTTAAATTATTTAAAATTAAAATAATTTAACTTTTAATTTAAGAAGTGTTCAGTTTATAACAAAAATGCAATCGTTCAATTTTTAATCTTTTCAGCCAAAAATTGCTTAAAATGATTTGCAGCTCAGTTTTTATTACTTTAAATGGAACGTTTTTCAGCTTTAGAGTTCGATTTTTTTAATTTCATTGACCGTGAAAAATGTTTACGAATCAAGGAAAAAATACTTCTATTAGACCTCAATTGACGCATAATTCGATGAGCTTTCTAACGATTTTTAAGAAAGATTCTCGCTCCATTTTTGAATGAGTTTACACGTTTCAAAGTCAGCAAAGATTTTTAATAGCACTTTTGCTGATCGTACCTACTCAAAACGTTACAGTCATGGCCTGAATGCACGCGTCTCATGGCATTTGACCCTTCAGGATAAATGCATGCTACTAAAAACATCTCGTTCATAGCCCGCAGATACGCTCACATGACATCTGACCGTTCAGGTTTTAGGAATGCTACTTAAAATGTCACAGTTCTGGCTCGCAGGCGTGCTGGCATAGCAGCTTACCGTCAAGGTCATATGCATGCTACTCAAATCGTCTCAGTTATGGCCCGTAGGCGCGCTCGCGTGGCATCTGTTCGTCAAGGTCAGATGCAGGTTACTCAGAACTTCACGTTCATGGACTGCAGGCGGGCCTCCCATGGAATTTTGCCCTTCAGGCTAGTTTCATGTCACTTAAAATTTCACGTTCGCAGCGCGCAGGTACGATCACATGGCAACTCACCTTCCAGGTTATATGAATCCCAGTGAGCACCGCGACATCCTAAAGACGTTCTTAGAATGTATCTCTATGATATGTGATTTGTCGCCTTTAAGACATCCCTTAGATTTTTTTATGTATTTAAAAAATCTTAAAGACGTCTGTCACAAGACGCATATAGGACAACTTTAGGGCTTGTGTGCCCACTGGGATTCCACTTCGTCAAATTCATGGCCCTTAGGCGCGCTTACATGGCATCAGGCCGCTCAGTTCAGATGAATACTACGAGGGTGGATTGATAAGTTTCCGGCCTGACCAAGAAAAACAACGTTTTTAAGAATTTTTTTTTTTATTTCTCAGCATAATCTCCTCCAAGGCTGATACA
>NC_046661.1:60276979-60278479 GCF_010883055.1 Belonocnema kinseyi
TGTTCAATAAAAACAATACTACATTTAGTTATTAATTTTTTAAACTTTAGTAAGAATATTATAAGATCGAATATTTATTTGTCTAGTGTACGAATACTTTTGTGGCCTACTGTATGTATATTTAATCTCTCCCTTCTACGGGTTTGAGGGCCTCCGCTCCCTGTACATATGTATATTCACATTCCATCCTTAATCTAACTTATCAGCTACTTATATTCTAATTTTTCGCCTTATTTAATAATAAAATTAATAATTATTATTAATAAATTGATAATAATCAACTATTGCTTTTTACTTTCCTTTTTTAGGATTACCCGTTTGGCTCTGCCTTACTAACTTGCTTTCCCTTTGTCCTTATAACCTTTTTCACCCACATTACTCCCGGTCCATTACCATCCAAAATCCATCTTACATACTCATGCGTACTCAACTGTCTGTCTTCCTCTCATGTACATCTCTTAATACATGTGCCCATGACTCGAAGTGATAAAAAAGTGTAAGATTCGGAAAATTACATGTAAGTAGAAGTATGAAGTGATATTTTATACTAGAAAATCAATCTTACACGAAACAGAGTCATCGTTATATTTCGATTTTTGTATTAATTATTTTATAATTCTTCTTATACTCTGAATTTTTTGAAGATCCGTGAATTTAAATAAAAAATTGTTTTCATGCTCGACTTTGAGGATACAAAAAATTATAAATGTTTAGAATGATATGTGGTACTGAAGATAATTAGGAATTAAAGCAGTTGAGAAAGATACTTAAATGTGTATATTTTCTGACCTGATTCAAAATTGAATGCTGCTATGTTGTATTAATCGCATCATCAATTTGATATTTACAAGAAAAACTTATTATATTTTTAATTTCTGGATTTCTAATTAATTAAATTAAATAAAACGAAATCTGAAAAATTATATTTATAAGAAATTAGACTACAAGGAATCCATTTAGTTACTTCATGTTTAATGGGATCTGAAACAAAGACACATTCTTATTACTGTTTAACTATTGGCTATCAAGCCGCAGTCATTTCGCTATTTTTCTTGTCTTATTGCATTTCCTCCGCAGAAACTGCTTTAAGATGTGTTTATAAACATGAAGATGGTGACACTAAATTCAGACTCGACTGATCGGCTGTGTCAATTGTTCAAAAAATTTTTTAGTAAAAATTGAAATTTGGGAATAACATAGAAAAAAATCGATAATAGTTTAAAAAATTCATAACACAGGAACTCGAAAAAACGGTCTTTTCCGCCAGACGAGATAAACATTTCTATACGTTTTTGGTGTTGTTGAATCCAAATCCGGATTTGGCTTGACTTGGTTAGGTCGCATTTCGGTCCTAACCTCAAAAAAATTATTAAAGTTTTAACGTTCATGGAAACACCCAGAAAGAAAAGCGGTTGCATGTTTTCAGGGTCGCTGAGTCCAAATTTAAAGGTCATTTGACTCGGGGAGGCCGCATTCCATTCATAATCTTGCAAAAAAATT
>NC_046661.1:60278579-60280329 GCF_010883055.1 Belonocnema kinseyi
GCTATCTAAGGATGGTACTATAGAACGCCACCTCAAGGTAGGCCTAGTGGCGCCATCTCTTGGTCAGGCCGGAAACTTATCAATCCACCCTCGTATTTAAAACGTTAAATTCATGGCTCGCATAGCATCTAACCGTGCAGATCAGATGCGTACTACTGAACCCTCCGTTTACAGACACGGGATTTTAAGGCACAAATAATTTTTCAAACTTTGGTCTTTAGGAATATATGGAAGTTCAGTTCCTGTCTCTAAAAAATCTAGGTAGTAATAGGGTTAGGTCCTGCGAGTGACGCTATAGTTCGTTTACATCACTATAAAATATTCTCATTTTTCAGGGCTTCAAATGATTTAAAGTTTTGAAGCCGCCGCCAATGGGCCTATATTTTTTCGAAAGTCATAGTTCAGTTCCTGTCTCTAAAAAATCTAGGTAGTAATAGGGTTAGGGCCTGCGAGTGACGCTACAGTTCGTTTTACATCACTATAAAATATTCTCATTTTTCAGGGCTTCAAATGATTCAAAGTTTTGAAGCCGCCACCAATGGGCCTATATTTTTTCGAAAGTCATAGTCTAAGCTAAAACCTTCCAAAGATTTAAAAAAATTAATGCAAACTCATGTTTAAAAAAATAAGAGTCCAACGACCAAATTTGGTCCACAACGAATAAACAAAAAGAAAGCTCCTATTGTAAAATGAAAAACTTTTTCGTCCTTTTTATTTTTATCACTATCAAATTACGATAAAATATAATTCAAAATAAAAATAAAATTGTATCACCAACGTTTCGGTACTCATACCCCTTATCAAGGTAAGGAAAAATAAATAGGTAGAAATTGACAGCACCGTAGAACAGGTGCTCTCTCTTTGATACCTGATAATCTCATTTTTCTTTCCTCTTTTTTATCTTTGTACTAAAATTATTTAACAATTGTTTTTCACATTACAATATGATCTTTCTTTGTTTGTTAGTTGCGGTCCAAATTTGGTCGTTGGGTTCTTGTTTTTTTTTTTAAACAGGAGTTTGAATCAATTCGATTATTGGACGAAAAATAGGATTTTTAATTTGGATTTTAATCTAATTTAAATTTCTTATATTTTTATTTAAAAAATATTATTTGTTGCAAAATGATACTGGCACATGAAAAAACGGTCTTGTCCATCAGACGAAATAAATATTTCTATACGTTTTTGGGGTCCCTGAATCCTCTTTCGGGGTTGGTTTGACTCGGTCAGGTCGCATTTCGTATCTAACCTCAAAAAAATTATCAAAGTTGGAACATTCATGACAAACACTCTGAAAGCAAAGCGGTTATATTTTTTTAGGGCTGCTGAATCTAAATTTAAAGATCATTTGACTTGGCGAGGTCGCATTCCATTCATAATCTTGAAAAAAAATGAATGTAAGTACAGCGTCTTCATCCTCACAGACACACCCACCTACAAGGCAGCGCGCCTTCGCTGTCTTCATTATATCAACAAATCTGAGAACGAATCATTCTTCTACAAATCCCCTTTTGGGGCAGTTGTAATCGTCCGGTACATAGAACTTGTTAGTCATTCTTTGAGCATGGCTGTCAGTATCGCACAAAATCCTGCTGCCTTGACAGATACTGTGACGTTGACAACTGCCCCAAAAGTGGATGTGTAGAATTATTCGTTTTTAGGTTTTTGAGGTAACGAAGCCAGCAAAGGCGCGCTGCCTTGCAGGTGGGCGTGAGGCTGTGAGGATGAAACCGTAGTGTTTAATAATTAA
>NC_046661.1:60280429-60283631 GCF_010883055.1 Belonocnema kinseyi
TTTATATACTTTGACACTTACGAAAATAATCGCTTGTATAATATAGTACTATGTTTAATAAAGATAATAGTATGCCTAAGTGTTTTGTATTTTTAAATTGTGAACGATACTATTAATTTAAAAATTTGTGCAGCTGGTGTACGAATACTTTTGCGGCCTACTGTACATTCAATTTTAGTTAGTAGAATTAGTTTATTCATTTAATTTGATGGAAATGAAAAAAAAACATTCATGGAAATCGGTTAATATTTGCAGTAATAATATAAATTTTAAAGTGCATACGAAACAATAACCAAATACAGCGTAGTGTGTCTAATCATGCGGAACGAATGACCCTTTCATTTTTATGAGATTCAGGCCGGTTATAAAAACTGAAATTTGAAAGCATGGCTTGATTCAATTTTAATAAGCAGAATTAGTTTACTTCTGTAATTGGAAGAAAATGAAAAAAGATTCCTGATAATGTTTAATATTTGTAGTAATAATGGAAATGTTAAAATGCACATCGAATTGTAGCTTTTCCGCAAAGTTGACACCTACTCCTTTAATATTAAATATAAGTAATCATTTAAAAATTGCTGATTGAGACGTCTCATAAAATCGAATAATAAGCCTTACTAGATAATTTAGCAGTTTGCCAGTAAAGATTGGGAGAAAAGCTTACTAAATCAATTAATAAACAACTTCGTTCGATAAAAATGATCATTTTCGTTTTGTGCACTTGAATTTCAAATAATGAACATTGAAATAAGATTAAATTATTTATATGTAATTCAAAGAGATATTGATGTTAAAAGTAGAAGTGTTAAATATTTAATCCAAATTTAAATAGAAGAATATTAAATTCTGTTTTTGAAATAAGTTCTTCGCGAGTTTACAAGTTATAATGTAAGTTTCGGGAAAATATTAAACTTTAAATGTAACATCGAATTCTGGTAATAACTCCAATTATTTTTATCGCAGTTAGGCCTATTCAATCTTTATATAATTTTCAAGTAAACTGTTAAATGGATGTAAATTACACTTAAAAAACCTCTGTCAACATTATTCTCATTTTCTAAGCGCTTTATCCACACTTGCTAAATTTTTATTTCAACTCTATTTACTTTTTTTTATATTTGATGTATTAATTATAATGAATCACCATTAGAATAAGATTAGAATGTATTTTATCACATTTTGAAGGTGACACAACTATTTTGAATCTCGTACATTTATACAAATTTCTAACAATGCACGATTTGAGAGAGGCTTGAGATTGTGGAAAAACAAGTGGGTAGACTCTGGCTTTCTTAAGGTGTGTAGGGGTTGGAGGGGGGGAGGGGATTTCAAAAATAAACATGGCTTAAAAATTTTATCTTAGAATAATTTTAGAAAGCTGCGGCTTCGTCTGAAATGTTCAACTTCTTGTTTTCTTCACTTAAAATTTGGTATTAATTATTAAAATTTAACAAGCATAATCGTTTAAATAAATTATTATTGTTAAAAACTCTCTGTTTTGTAGTAATGCTAAATAGTCGCGGTTTTTGTTGTATTATCAGAGTAGTTACTATCGATCAGTATAGATGTCACTCCGCCATATGTGGAAATAGAAATTAAAACTTTCGATCAAGTTAACTCTTCAAATAACAGAAAATAATTAACGTAATTTTTTGACAAAATGGAAAATTAATTAAAAAATTTTTTAAATTATATTTTTTCTAAAAAAAGATCCTCTAACAATCGCTCCACTGGGAATTGAACCACACAACTTTCGATCGAGGGTCGGGTGCTTTCCCAATTAAGCTATTAGATCGAAAGAAAATCTTTTTTCAGAAATATACGTTATCTTAAGCTAGGTGATTTGAGTGATTTCATAGGAAATATGTATTATTATCAAAGTAATTAAGAAGGAATAAGTTAGATTAGACATGTGCATTATTAGAATCAAATCGGTTTTTTCCGAATCGACTCAGCTGAATTTAAATCGAACAAAATCCGAATTGAACTAGACAGTTAAAAAGTCTTTCGAATCGATATTCAAAAGCCCTCAGTTCATATCAAATTAAGCCGATTCGAAGTAGTAAGTTCGAAACTCTTTCAAACCAGCGTTCGACGCCTTCATTTCGAATCGAAAGAAAACTAATTCGAACTGGGCAGTTCAAAAGTCTTTCGAATCGACATTCGACGTCCTCAGTCCGAATTGAACAAAACCGTTTCGAACTGTACAGTTCGAAAGTCTTTCAAATCGACATTAGACGTCCTCAGTTCGAATCGAGTAAAACCGATTCGAACTGGGCAGTTCGACAGTCTTGCAAATCGACATTTGACGCGTTCAGTTCAAATCGAAGGAAAGCCAATTCGAAGTCGGCAATTCGAAAATCTTTCGAATCGGCATTTGACGCCCTCAGTTTTTTTATTCGACTTCCGATTCGAAATTACTATATGTATATTTATTTATTCGTCGTCGTGTCAGTAGTGTAAGATGCGCTGTATATAGCCAAGACTGAACAAACTATTATTGCATTATTACACACGACAGCATACACACACACATATATTTGGTTTGCGAAAGACTTTGTTATATATTTCGGTGGCCGTATTGTGAAGGCTTGTTTCTTTGAGTGAGAAAATACTCTTCTATTTTTTTTTGGATTTAAAAAAGTGGTTCAGAAATTAAAAGAATCAAATTCATGTAAAAAATTAAGTTTTAGTCTTTCTGAATTCTTGTCCGACTGCACAACAATTATTTGGCGCTGATAAACTCGGAGCTCTAAACATCTTTTTTAAGAATTGCCAAAATTCTAGGACCTTTTGCATATGATAGGGAAAAAATATGGCATACAGATCAGATAAGAAATTCGAAACCTATGTAGCGGAGAAAAATATTTTAAATACACTCAACTTTCAGTTAAGTTAAAGCTCAATTATGTTCACATTTAGGCCTGTCTGGCATCCCGTCTACTTACTAGGCAGTCTGATAAGTACCTGAAAATTCTAAGAGATGACATTAGTATTCACTAATGTGAACCATTTTCGTCAAGCTTGATCCTTCGAATGACGCCTGTTAAAACTTCAGCCATTTATGTTTACGCATTTACAAGTTACCGCACTGAGAAGGGACTAAACTCCGAGTTTTTTTTAATATGGAAAAATCTGAGTTTCGAGTTTTGATCAAACACTACTATCTTCGCAAGAAAACGATATCCGAGACCAAGGCCAA
>NC_046661.1:60283731-60294635 GCF_010883055.1 Belonocnema kinseyi
TGGGTGCCGCGTTTGCTCACAGTGGACCAAAAACGAATTCGTGTGACAACTTCCCAGCAGAATTTGGAATTATTTTCGCGTAAGCCGACCGAGTTTTTGCGCTGGTTCATAACCATGGATGAAACCTGGATCCACTACTACACTCCTGAGTCAACGCAACAGGCAAAACACGAGTTCCACTGGGCCAAAGTGCTCCGAAGCGTCCAAAAACGCAACAATGGGTCGGAAAGGTTATGGCCTCCGTATTTTGGGATGCACATGGCATAATATTGGTGGACTATCTTGAAAAAGGTAAAACCATAACCGGAGCATACTATTCATCATTATTGGACCGATTGAAAATCGAAATCGCCGAAAAACGACGTATTTTGGAGACCTTCCGATCGAGTACTTTTTGGACGGTATCAAAAAGTTAGAAAATCGTTGGACTCGCTGTATCGACCTAAAAGGAGAGTATGTTGAAAAATAAAACCGACTTTGGCCAAAAAAACGTCTCCATGTTTCATTTTTCAGGGACTTATGACTGCCTAGTAGCAACACGTGACAGACACAGATACACACGGAACAAGTATAAAGCACACTCCTTCATCTTCTCCGGTCCAATAGACATTGGTGGGGATACGGGGAATTTGACATAACCGAATTTCTTTTATTTCAAAGGCTTTGACTTAACTGTTAGTCGAGTCTAAATTCTTTTATATGGCTTTCAATTCAGCAGGGTAGCTAACGCTTACTTTTCAGGGGGCCTTAAAGGCTGATAACACGGTGATTACAAATGAAAAGATATAAAAATATGTTTAAAAATATGGTTCATGTTTTGTAAAATTTCGAAGGACTATAAATACAAATATTTCAAAAACAAATTTTTTCGCTGTTCTTGTTTAAGGGAAAAAATTATAATTTTCATCTTTATGATAAATTGTAAATGTTCAAAAGATATTATATTGTATGTAATTCTTAATCGTTGTAAAATAGTATTTATCAAAAGTCTTAAAATGTACTAAAATGCGCAAAAACAAAATATTAAATGAAAAAAGTTAGTCAAAGTAGACGCAAAAAAAAAGTTGGAAAAAAATTCATGAAATTTTTGTTTCAATTGTTGAAAAAAATTTATTTAAAAAAATGTTTACAAAAAAATTGTTTAAACAACATTTTTTGGAAAAACATGTTGCGTTAAAAATTTTTTTCTGTGTCAAATTTTGGCGCTTATGCCCTCTTGTACAAAGGGGGAAGGACGGATGAACACCTGACCAAAACTATAAGGTTTGCAGCCCAGGCCTACGAAACCCTAAAAATTGTATCCGGTTTAAATTATTGATTTAAAAATTATTTTGTTTATATTCCCATTGACAGTTGATTTATTTTAAATCTATATGATGTATAATAATTTCAACATTAATGAGAAAGAAGAGTTAAAAAATTATTTTTTATTTTTTTGAGCTGTGACTTATGAGGATGATTTTTGCACTGACTTTCAATTCTTTAGGTATAGCTATAGAGTAATGGTCAAGACTCCCGACTGCTAGACGATTGGTTCAGGTTTAGATGTAGGTTCGAAATTCGGTAGCTGTAGAAATCTTATTTGTAATATAATTTTTAAAAATGTAAAAAATGCATTCATTATAAGCAGGACCATTAAAATTTATAGATAAAATACTCGCCATCAATTATGATTTATTTTTTGTATATATTTTTTGTTATTTCTTTAGAGTATAGCAATAGTAGGTGTTTGAAATCAAACAAAAAGTTTGAAATTTACACTTAGTGATTATAAATAATATTTCAACCATATGGAGTCGTATGATAATGAATGAATGGTCCTAAACACAATTGACTGATTCTTTATCATTTTTAAAATTAACTCCATCATTTTCGTACGGCCGTTTTCCAGTAAAGAGTCAGTTCTAATGTGCAGTACCGCGCCAGTACTGCGGAGCATTACTAGCAGGTAGTGGCCCAGTACTGACCCAGTACTGGATATCCGGTAATCTTTATTGGGCCAGTACTGTGCAGGGATATAATTTCACTTGGAAAATACTTCATGGTAGGTAGCTAGGTAGATAGGAAAGTAGGTAGGTAAGTAGGCAGATAGGTAGGTAGGTAGGTAGGTAGGTAGGTAGGTAGGTAGGTAGGTGGTTGTCTAGAAAATTTATTTACTCATTTATCAAAATGAAGAAGTTTATTTTGAAAATTGCATTTAACGAAATGTCTCGTTAAATGTACGAGTAAAATTTTCTCATCAACCTTTTCGTAATAAGAAACTGTACGTTTCTAAAGAAAATGCCAGTCAGAAAAGTTATACAGAATATTTTTGAATATGTGTAACTTTTCTGCCTGGGAGGTTTCATTAATTGAAATTTAAATTCCATATAAATACATAGAGATATATAAATAGATGGATGTGGACAGATATAGATATATTGCATATAGAGCTTTTCTTGTCAATTTGACCCCCATCCTTTTCCCACCCACTACATAATACTTTTTCTACAGTATGCATATAATTTTAACATTAGCGTAACGCTGGAGTTAACCTCTGCCCCTAAAAGTGTCACGTAATTTTTTAACAATCCCTTTGGATAATAATGATGAAAAATAAAACGTGATATATTGTTATTTCTGTTGAATTTGAGAAATTCAATATATTAAAATTTTGCAACTTTGAGACTAACACCTCAGAGTGTACTTTATTATTTTGAAAATGAGATACAATACTTGAACAGTTTCACTGATTTTAGATATCTCTATTTGTACATTCCCAACATTTTCCCTCATAGAGTGGGTTTTATCGTAGAAATTTTAAAGAGTTTATAATTTCGAGTTAATAGCTGGATACAGGTTTCCTTAGAGGAGCTTTAATTCTAATATCTGTATCGATTATTGGTAACATTTCTCGTATCTCTTGATGTTAAGTCGTTGCATGATTGCCGCAACTTAAATTATTGTAACAGTTTCCAAAAAATTGTTTTTGTTAAATCTATTAGAGCGTTAAATATTCCTATCTTATATAAAAGTAAAAAGCTGATAAGCTCCATAGAGAGATATCCGAAGTTTTTAATCCATTCCAGCGTAATTTCTTTGCAATTTTGATTTCGTCGACCTACTTGGAATGATTGCAATTGTAATTCTGCATTATCCCAGATTATAGAAGATTCTTTGAAACTATTTGAATCTACAATATTAGGTAAAGTGATTAATCGTGGTTTTACTAAATCTACATTTGATAAATTGTCGTTGTATGAAATGTTCCTTACAAAATATCCATCTGTGTTTCCTATATCTGAACATAAGCTTAATGTTATTCTTAAAGTCATATATTTACATTTATCACCTTTTAAAATATAGGCACCTATCTGTAGAGTTCTAGAGTCTATGCCCTTTCTAGAGTTACAAAATATGTCAGTTCTAGTGTTAATCGTGTATATGGCTATATATCCGTATTCAATGGATATATAGGTTTCTTTTGTAGTAAAGAGATGACTTCTCTGCATTTCCCTTTTGAGGTTGCACTTGTAGTGATTGAATCACAAGTATCTTGTTGATGAATAATATAATTAGGTTAGCTTCTTTTGCAGATTTTAAGAGTGTTTAGATTTTTACATTCTTTTAGTTGTTCCTTTTTTATAGGCACATAGTGATATTTCCTGGTTAGTATATATATTAATGGTCTACTATTTTATTGTAATAAACATTATCCTGCTTCTTATGTGGGACAGTGATTATGCGTTCGATTATTAATTCATCTCGATTTAGTAGAGGTACTTTCAATATAAAAGAGTTCCAAAAAGAATTTTTAGACTTCTATTATATTTAATAATCCTCTTATAAATCTTATTTGCCCATAATATTATGTAGCATGATTTATTATTTTTTTGTCTAATTCTTTGTGCACTTGTGCTAAGAATTGTTAGTGCAAAAATGCATTCATCGCAGTTGAGAAATAGGTACTCTTTGATTATATTTATTGTGTTCATTCTTTCATGAGTACTAGTTAAATTCATTCCGATTATAATTGTCCATTCCTTGTCATATATAACTGATTTTCCCAGTTTTTCTCTGTATAAGTTTCCTTTAATTTATGTTATTGTTACTTGTGCCTGGCTCTGATTCATCATTGTCATTATAATGTTCTATATCCTACTTGAAACATTTGAATATCCCTTAAACGTCCCAGGTTCCCCCTGGATATCCTGGGGTTATCCCTGGGATATCCAAATTTCTGCCTTGCGGGATATCCGGTGGGTTAGCCTTGGGATATCCTTGGGAAAACCTGGGAGATAAATGGGATATCCTGGTATATCCTACTGCTGCGAGGGTTTTTAATACTTTAACCTTTCTTTAAATACGTATAAATTCGAGTAAATTTACCTTTTTTAACACAGAACAGACACAAAATTACACACAAAAAAGCACTTAATTTTCATCAATAAAACTTTATTAGCTCGATATACTTTCGATACCGAGTACGGCGTAAAGTTACTTTCGCAGTCGCCTGTTTCTACTTTCTAGTCTAAGGTTGAAAACACAACTTTCGACCCGCTACGGGGGCATCGAAAGTCAAATTTTCGATGCATGTGTTATGAGAAATCCTTTTTCAGAAATATACGCTATCTCAAGCTAGGTGAAACGAGTTATTTCAGAGGAAGTCTGTCT
The DNA here is from genome assembly GCF_010883055.1 of Belonocnema kinseyi. Taxonomy (NCBI): domain Eukaryota; kingdom Metazoa; phylum Arthropoda; class Insecta; order Hymenoptera; family Cynipidae; genus Belonocnema; species Belonocnema kinseyi. Next base: position 60,288,385 of record NC_046661.1, read on the forward strand.
TATCATCAGAGTAGTTACTATCGATCAGTATAGATGTCACTCCACCAACTATAGAAATCGAAATAAAAACTATCGATCTAGTTAACTCTTTAAATAACAGAAGATACTTAACGGCATTTTTTGACATGCTTGAAAATTAATTTTAAAACTTTGAAAATTATATTTTTCTGAAAAAAGATCCTGTAACAATTGCTCCACTGGGAATCGAACCACAGAACTTCCGATTGATGGTCGGGTGCTTTTTGTCAGATTTCTATTTCCACAGATGGCGGAGTGATATCTATATTGATCGATAGTAACTACTTCGAAGATAATACAGATTTCCTATGAAACTACTTGTATTACCTAGCTTGAAATAGCGTATATTTCTGAAAAAATATTTTCTTTCCATCTCTGCAATAGTTTAATTGGGAAAGCGCACAACCGGCAATTGGAAGTTCTGTGGTTCGATTACATAATATAAATATGATCCATAATATGAATATGAATATGATCCACATGAAAGTTACAGGAATATTCAAAGCAGTTGTTTTCTTTCGGAAAAAATGTATTAAAAAAAACAAAGAGATTTTTTAGAATATAATTCTCTCTAATGTTTATTTATTATTTGTTCGCAACTAAAAAAGCAAATGAAAGTTAACCATTTCAGTAAAAAATATAAAGTTTCCAGCAATTATCTAGGTGAAGGTAGCTACAGTACCGTCGAAAGTTGTATTAAAGTATTATTAAAGCGAAAGTATTATTAAAAAAAGTGCAATTTTTTTGAAAAAAACGCGACTTTCTATCTCTTTTCAAAATAAGAGAAAATTTCTAAAAACAATAACAAATGTTTAAAAATTTCTGTCAACATCTAATTATCAGTGTGAAGTAGTGTTTTGTGAATAAGAGAAATTTCATCTAAAAAAGTAGCAAAGAAATCAGAATTAGCGCTGAAAACACGCCAAACCCATTTTTTCAGTATTGAGGTTCTATGGCTAATTGTGAAGAGATATATTGAGTCTCAACGCGATTCAGCTAATATTGACTCTTGCGAATACAATTTACGAAAAAATCTTTTTGTATTATGGGAAATACACGCTCAACTTCATGGGGCTCGCTCCACCACTAAATATAATTTTTTTCCAGAAAAAAATGACATCCGCGGGATTTAGCCAAGGGCGGGGCTAGTCTGAAAAACTTCACGCGCTTCCAGCGAAGTCGCGGTAAAATTTCAGCCGTAATCACTTCTCACGTCTGTGAGATAGGTGGCTACCGTCTGTGGCGGACTCAATACGATGAACCCGCAGAACTCTCGTGCATCCTGGGGACATGTTGCGTCCCAAGGATGACCTCCTTCTGCATGTTGCCCGCAAGTGTCTTAGCATCTTGTTGACACGCAGGGATGCTTTTCAGGCTATTAACCAGTGAAATCTTGGCACCTCTAAAAGCGCCGATGATAAGGACGATTAGCTCAACAGAATATTCCGGGTATAGTCCTCGCAACTCCCTTATAAAACAGGATGCTTTAGGTGGCTTTGTAATATGCCTGGCGGTGCTAATCTGAAAAACTGCACCCGCTCACAATTAAATCGCTATAAAATTCCAGGCATAACCAAGTCTCATGAACTTGAGATATGTGGTTACAGTCTGTGACGGACGACCGCCATCTGCATTTTTCCCGCACGTGTCTTAGTATCATGTTGACACGCAGGGGTGCTTTACTGGCGGTTAGCCAGTGAAAGCTTGGCACTTACATAAGCGCCGATGATAAGGGCGATTAGCTTAACAGAATATTACGGGTGTAACCGTCGCAACTCCCTTATAAGGGAGATGACTATGATGTTTCTATCAGCTGGTGCAGAAAACTTGTCACAAACATACCTAGTTCATTTCTCGAATTCAAGCTGAACTATGCCATGACTCGAGTGCGCAACAGAAACAATTGTTGAGAATATGCAGTTCTAGTATATGCGCCACTTCTCATTCTCGACAATTGATTCGATTTCCCTGGAACTGTTTAGCGGAGCGGTATTAAGGTCAATGCCATAAGAATAACGAAGATGCTAATAAAGCACTCTTAGTCTCGCTTGAGATGTTGAGTGCCGGAACAGAAGACTTAAGGTGCATGTTTTTGTTCATGTGCATATACTTGTATGTCCTTATATCAAAGGAACTGAGCTAGTCCTGCTTCCATGGGACTACTCTAAATAAATAGGGTAATACCGGGATAGCAAGGATGTTCGTTACAGATACTTTATTCCTCACCGAAAGTTTGAAAGACCAAATCTGCGGGGCGATGCGGCTCTGTGGCATGCTCAGGCAAGTATAGTAGGGCGGAGTGAAAATGATCAAATTTGTCGAATCGTTTGAGCTGAGAAAAAAAATTTGTGGGCTGACATTCGAAAAAAGTACAAAAAAATTTGATATCGGTTAATATGTTCTGTTCCCTTTTTTGATTTGAAAATTCAAAATCTGGAAAATTCCAAAAAATCTCCCTAATGAATTGCAAATTATGGCGAATTTTTTCTACACACAGTTTTTCTACTAAATAATAATTTAAAAAATTTTTTGGCACAATTTAGAATTTCTTGAAAATGGCCAAAAAACATGTTTTTTTAGATTGAGTCCCTTGTACACATTTTGAAAAAAGTTGAACATGTCGAACCTGAAATTTCTTCAGCTTGAACCAAAGAAAAAGCTGTTATGTTGTTGTTTTCTTTTTTCAAAAAAATTTTTTAAGGATGTTTCAAGCGTTCAAATATTTTCAATTTTACGTTTTTTCAGCTATTTAGAGGACTTACTAAAACTAAGCTTTTAGATGCAAAAAATTATGGTGTTATTACGGCAGAAAGATATTTTTGTAGGAATTCGCTAATGGATTCATTTTATGTACAAAGCCCCCCCCCCCCCACATTGGCATGGGGGTTAATGCGTAGGGGGATACTTTTTCATGGTATCCCGTTTTTTTAACGAACACGTAATAAAGTACTGAGGTAAGAATTCTTTATACTTATATTACAGATGTTATATTATAAATTACATTTGCTTTTTATTAAAAATTATATACAATATATATTACAAATTATATTTGGTTTATATTATAAATTAAATACAATATATTTTACATATTATATACCTAACGTTGTTAGAAACGCTTTTCGCGGGTGTTTTAATTAACCTCCCTTAGAATCTTTCTTGGTTTTAAAAGCAGGCATTATTGCACGAGAACTCAATGTCGAACGAATGAAGGCATCTCTTTTTTCTGGACCAAAAACTTTCGTTGAGGCGTTAGTCACGAGCTTAACTGTTCGTTCCACAGCCTGCGTGTGACATGGAAAACTCGAGAAATCCCAAACTTGCGGTACTGTTTCTTGAGTAAGCATTTCCTGAAGTTGGTCTTCACGAAAATGATGCAGAACTGGAGGGACATTGATTTCGCAAGTAGACCAATCAGTCAAATCAAATTATTTTTGTGCTTCACTGTTCATAACTGAGACTTTGAAGACACAAATAGCACCCGCATTATCACGTTTGGCACGTTGTTTGGCTGAAAGGAATCTTTTTAATCCCAACTCTCTGATCTCTGGCCTATCATCGGTCAGCATTGACAGTAGAATGTTTTCCGGATTCGCAAAATATGCATTTCGACTAATAACAGTATCGATTACTTTCAGGTACTTCTTTGGGAGATAGCTAGAAGACTTAATGAACTGAAACAGATGCTTTGCACCATCTTTAACTGAGTAATGTACCTTTATTCTGAACCACGAGAGAATATACACTCTAATAATAAATGTTACCAAAGTTTCGAGCTCTCTACATGATTTCTTAGTTGAAATTAACTAGCCTCAGTTAAACAGCGAGAATGACTGATTGGTCCTAGATCTCGATTTGCCAGGTCTTCAGAGCATACCCCCGACTTAACAGCGTAAGCTATTTAAAGCAGATACTGTTGATATTTGCTCAATATATCAGGATCTGCAGTTGGAAGTAAACAATCTACTTTTTTAAAGTGAACAACTAGTGATTTTTCACAATTTGGCAACTTTTGTCCGATAGGTCCAGAAAATGATTGTGGACCCGTTGTGGTGCCATCAATTGTTTGGAAAGAGATGCCTTAGAGGGAGTTCATTCAAATGAAGTAGGCAAATAAACTACTGAAGTGGTCTGCCAATTTTCAGTTTAAGCCTTCGGATAATACCACTCATTACACCAGCGTTCACAACGGTACCATCGCATCCGACGGCTTAAAGATTCTCTATGCTTTAAAGGCATGTGATACCTACAGTTTCCCCGGCTTTTTTCCAAAAAAATGAAAATTTTTAAAAACTGAATTCGGAGATGCTATAAAATATCATAACGGACGTCCCCAGACTCTTTTTTGAGGGATAATAACAAAAAATTTATTGTGCTAAATAGAAATTTTATGCATATGTATTATTTTGAGGTTACGTCGTTTTTCATCTCTGCCTTTCCGATAATCTGGAAATTATTTATGAAATAAACTTTTTTGATTGCCTGCAAAAAGGGTTAGTTCCGGGAGATTAGTTACTATGTTTATTTGCAAGTCCAAAGTTTTCATCCGAAAATATTGTGTAGTTTGGAAGTAATGCACAGGAGAATTGTAACATACATAACCTCTAAATGTACACCCGTTGTTAGCAATATCAAAAAATTTTTTGAAAAAAAAAATACAAATAAAGTGTGCGAGGACGTCCGTTAGCATGTTCGCTATCATTTCCCAAATTTTTAAGACAAAATATTGATTATTAAAGAAAAAAAGCCGTCGGAACCTAAAACTGGTAAAATCGACAATTTTCTAAGTATCACATGCCCTTAAGGCATTTTGTCAAACACATAGGTAAAAATACAGTCAACAAATACTTTCACTCAAACCCGAAGCAGATGTTGCATGCCCAATGTACTGAGTGCCCGGTTCTTGTACCAGAGAATAATGATCTTCTGTGACAGTACTTTGGTACGTAGTATTTAGCCCCTCGCTTCTCTTTCACGATTGTCTTGTCATGGCGACCGTCAAAGTAGAAGACCAACATCGTAGGAAAACGCAGAAATAAGAGCAGCAGCAGCTCTCTCAGAAACGTTATACCTCTAACTGATGAGGGCTGTTTTAGGAAGGCTTAAAGTATTTTGAATTAAATTAGAACGACCGCTAGTGCTAGGTTTGAAATGATTCGATTCTGCATGGTCTACACATCCGAGAGCTACACACCTACCTTTTCGTTGATCATCAAGAAAATTACGCTCCTAGACAGGCACTTTTTTCTCTTTCGCACACATGCAAGTGTCGAAGGAGCTGACCTTGCATGCGGCTATATTAAAAAGCTTCTGGGCATCTCTTTTGAAATCCTCAATTCTTTCTTTGTTCACATTAGAGGCAAGTAGTTTTCGAATTTTTCCGTACTTATAATAATGATGTGTTTTTTCTACTATAAGCTTATGTGTACCAATTGGAGTGCAAACATCTTTATATAAGCCTTCAATTTTCACGCTTACCTTTTTTGTAACTTCTGAAAAGCTTAGTTCCTTATTGCTCTTAGATATTAAGCCAAGTTCTCATCTTTCGTACTGACAGCTTCTAATGACATCCTCATAAGTTGGAAGTTGGCGACCAAAATCTCGAGGTTTTCCAAAAATTGGACATTCATTAGTTTTCCGAAAGACAAACTTGTCCATCATTCGAGCATCAAATAAGGATTTTGAAATAAAAATTTATTACTTACCTGCTTCTTACCTGCTTGTAGCTCATTTGCCATGTGTGCAGTTTGGGTACCCGGACGTGAGTGAATCTCGATCTCGAGACTCGCTGTATTTATGGTTTGGAGCCCAGCGCTGGACACGTTTTGCGTGACAAACACGAGAAAATCGCGCGAGACTCCCTTCCAGCACCGTCGATGATATTACCAATACGAAGCTACCCCTTCCACTTACGCGCTTGTGAGAACCGCGCTGCCGCTGTGCTCTAAACCATAAATACAGCGAGCCTCGAGATCGGGATTCACTCCTCCCCGGGTCCCTAAACTGCACACATGGTGCATGAGCCACAAGAGGGTAAGAAGCACTTAAGTAAAAAAAATTGTATTTACAAATATATATTGTATCTAATTTTTATTATAAAAGCTGCAATATATATTGTACATAATTTTTAATATGAAGAAAATATCATTTGCAATATAAAATCTGAAATATATATTGTACATCATTTTTAATATGAACCAAATATAATCTGCAATCAAAAATGTATTTGCCCCCCC
>NC_046661.1:60294703-60312449 GCF_010883055.1 Belonocnema kinseyi
GGGGGGGGGGGGGGGATTTTGTACATAAAATGGGTTCATCAGCGAATTGCTACAATATTTGAACGCTTGAAACATCATTAAAAATTTTTGTTGGGGAAAAACAAAATAACAGCTTTTTTATTTGGTTCAAGCTAAAGAAACTTCATGTTCGTCATATTCAACTTTTTTCAAAATCTGTGCATAGGAATGAATTAAAAAAAAAACTTTTTTTTGCCATTTTCAAAAAAATTCTGAATTGAGCGAATTTTTTATTTATTTATAATTTTTTATTATTCAATTTATTATTATTTCAAAATTTTGAATTTTCAATTTAAAAAAGGGAACAGAAGATATTAACCAATTTCAAAATTTTTTTTTTATTTTTTCCGGATGTCAACCCACAAATTTTTTTGCTTAGCTCAAACGATTTGCCTAATTTGATTATTTTCACTCCGCCCTAATGTATAGGTCGTTCAGCATTCTTTGACAATCACTAGAGCTAGGCGAAGTCGCTCTTTATTTTTAGCATAGATCTTAAGTTCATCAATGTAAAATACATGATTAGCCTTATGCTTTCGATTTCCAGGTTTGCCGAAAAAGTACCCTTCGGAATGGCGAAGTGCGAGAAATAGTGGCAATAATATGAGGCAAAAGAGGAGTCGGCTCATGATGTCGAACTGCAAGAAACCTCTCTGCAAGGTGACGCTGTTAGTTGTCACACGATTTTTTCCAGATGAGATAGTAAATCTGGTTTCCCAAAGCGGCATCAAACTCTCTATGCACCTCACGATGTTTGTATGAACCATTAAGCTTTCCAAAAGATAGATGATTATTCTTTGGCAGTACTGTGCGTTCTTCCACTAACCACTTCAGAATAGGCTCTTTCGAATTTAGATATGTTGTGAAAATGTGGGCTAGCTGCCGGTGGGTTGAGAAAAACTTCTTCCACCAAAAGGTCTTGATACCGTCTGGTCCCGGAGCAGAATAGTACTTCATTCCTCTTAATACTTTACCTCCTCGGAAATGATGGGTGGGCATTATTCCATAGGCTTTATGAAGGCATTGCACATCTGCTTGAAGCTGTGTATGTTCTTTGAGTCTTTTTTCAGTGAATGACGAACTTAGTAGACTTCTCTCCAAAATACTATGACTTCCTCTGGTTTGGGCGGATGGTTGACAGTAACTGGAGGGTTTTTGAAGAGTCGACATGGGTCAGAGAAAAACGGTTGATTTTCTGTAACCCATCTCTCACTCCACTTTACACTTCTCCTAGCATTAGATAGTACCCGTATTCTGTCAACTATATGCTGTCTGATGGTCAGCAGCTTTAACTTGTTCAGTGTGTGATCTTGGATCCAAAGTTCGAGCGCGAATTGTCGAACGTTGGCTGTGAAATTCTTGTCGGTTGTTATGTAGTCAATCACACATTGAATGCCGGACGCGTACTTTCTTGCCTAGTCTATCTTTGTGGTGATTTGATGCATTTGTCTTTTCGTATTTGGTTGGCTTTTTACGGTTTGCATCTGCTAAAGCTCTCTCTGCATTATAGGCACCACAATTGATAGTCCAAATGGTCTGATTCTTCGGAAAAATCTCCACGAAGCTCGTTATTCAGTTCATCCAGATCTTTAGGCTTGAGACGAACCTGGATGTTGACGTTTCTCCGGGTCCTGAAGCTTTTTCTGGCTGCGATAGAGTATGCGCTTCGCTTAAATAGCTACTTATCCAGAGTTGTTCGGCATGGTTTCGCAGACATTGATGCGAACAGTGCGATAGCACTGGGTGTTTCTCTCACCACGAAGCATGCAGTCGTGCCATGTAATTTTCTCATTCAGGGGCCATATTGCTTGTATAGAAACATTCTAGCAGGTCTGAATTGAGTCGATCCGTCTACCTAAAAGCCTCGAGATTTCGCCGATCCATCGCATTGAATCCGTTTTGATTAGCTCCTCCAACTCTAGGGTAGTCGGCATTGTTATCCGACTCCTTGTCGAGAAGCCTTGTGCGATCGATTGTTTTGAACCACACTTACTCTAACTATGTTTGGTGTTATCATTGTTGTTTCCACGACAAGCTAGGAAAAGGGATTCGTCCATCTTTGTAAAGCCCTACAATCAAGAATAATGCTGCATACTAGGGTTCCTCCGTATCTCAGATTCACCGTGCGATACACCTCATCCAGGTGCCATTCAGCTTTCGGCATGATAGTGAAGATTATGTGAAAATTGTATAAAGATTAAAGGCCTAATTACAATAAGAATCAGTGGAGTTATTACCAAAATTCAATGCTACATTTCAATTTTAATATTTTTCTAAAACTCAGATTCGAAGTTGTAAATGCGCGAAGTGATATATATCGAATTCAAAGGTATGAGAATCTGCGATTCGGGGATACAGTTTCCTGTTTCAAAAACATTAGTTATTATAACTTTTTCCTTTTATATATGGATATAATATCTACCACTTATATTTTTAACCACATTTTTTCTTTAAATTTCATGTATGTTTTGATCTTATTTATATTTTCTTTATTTGTAATTCAACTACATAAAATGAAAATAATAATTTTTCTCGACCGAAGTCGTTTAGTAATTGATTTAGTAATTTTTTCTTAAAATATTTACTAGCAAAATGCTAATTAATTTAGTTAGGCTTATTATTTTAATTACCACGACTGCGTAATCAGTAGTTTTTGATCGTTTAACATTTCTATTATTACTGCAAATATTAACCGATTTTTATGAATCTTTTTCTCACTTTCTCTAAATTATATGAATAAACTAATTCTGATAATTAAAATCAAATACAGCTATGCCTTCGTAATTTCAGTTTTTGTAGCCCGCTTAAGGTAGTTCACGCGCTCGAAATTCGTGCCAAAGTTTCAATTCAGGCAGATCCAAAATGCATCTCCGTTTCTCCTAACATCTATTTCAAACTTTTAATTAAGTAAAATAAAAATATTGTTCTTTTAGTTACATATATTATACGAAACTCAAGAAAAAATTTAAAATATTGTAAAATTTTTATATTATATTCTTGTATACATCTTTAACTCTCAAAAAGGCAAGTGGGTCTCAGAGGCCCGGCGGGTCACAATTTTCGAGTTACGAAGAATTTTGTATCAAGTATGGGCTTGTGCATGAAATTCCTTTTGGCGAAGTCTAAATACTTGAGAAAATTAAAGTTTTCTGAAAATTACATTTCTGGAGTGCTTCACAGAAACGTATATATTTTTTACTTACACAAATAGGCAAGCCGGACCTCGCAGGCCCGCTATTCATTGCAAGATCATCTTTGAATACCGTGAGGAAAAGAGTATGCATATGACTCATGTTTCCACGATAAAACAGTTTTAATGAATAAATTTCAGTTTTACAGATACTTTTTTTTATAATTTTAAAGAATTTATATATATATATATATATTTGCTTGTTTGTTTCTGAAATACATCTACTGCTTGCACGTGCAACATAATTTCTCGCGTAAACTCTTTCAAATGTGCGCGCGCATTTACAACGCATGATATTGTGATGCTGTAGTGATTCTGCTGTCATAGTTGTTTTAATAGTTGCAATGCTGAAATTTAGAAGGAGCAAAATAACAGGTTATAAATCTTTTTTATGATGCAACAAAAGGAGTCGTTGACATTCTTGGCAAAATATACTATTCATATATGGTTCAATTTAAAACGAATCAGTGGCCTCGCGCAATGTTTTTTAATTTAAAAAAAGTCTCTTCAGTCGCAGCTTTTGAGATTCATCGCAATTTTGCTGGAAAAAGCGAGCAACCAGTCGGCTCCACAAGAAAACGTATCTTGGTAAATTTATCCGATCAACTCGTGTATCAGCAAATCAAGGCAAGAAGCAATGTCGGCTTGAGTACTCTTTATGAGCAGAACATGGATTTGATTCTTGATAGCATGATAGCAACGCATCATCAGAATCATGGCAGATCTTAACAGCTGAAACGAGTGCACCACCAGCAATGAAATACAGAAAACGATCATCAAAAGATCGAAAAGTTAAGAAAGCCTGTTTGGCATGCCATAAAAATATGTGCAACAAATATTTGGTTAACACGAGCAAGTGTCGAAACTGTGCAAAGCTGCTAACGTTGGAAAAATCGGATAGCGAATGATTCTGAATTTTTGCAGACCTTCTTTCTATGATTTCTTTTTTTTTTCGTCTTTTTCCACATTTGCGATTTAAAATTTTTTTTGAAATTTAAAATAATTTTTTGTAATTATAAATTTAAATATAATGTGATCATAAAATGTAATTATGAATAAAAATGATTAAACTTCTTAGGTTTTTCTATACATTTACTGGAAAGAAGAGTTTGATTTTTAAACGGGCCTTGAGAGGCCCGGCTTGCCTTTGGACGTCACGATTTTAGCTTGGCATCATGAGGGTGAATTTTTAACCTCAATGGTAAGAACCGTTTGTATGCTAAAATTAAAGGTGTATGTATTTAACTTGTTTTCAATATAATACCTATGTAAAAGGTAATGTTTTTAGTAGATAATATTTACCTTCACAGGCTCAAAATTGATTAAAAAAGTGCAAGGTCGTAAATTGCCTTAAATCTTATAACAATGAAAGAGTAAATCGTTACAGATATTTCTATGCGCTCCAGGGTAATTGCCTCGTGCGGGTTAACTAGGGTCGATGGGGATGCCATGAAAATGCATATAAAGCTAACATTGAGCGTCATTGCGATTTTAAAAAATTTTTGATCATTAAACATATTATGAACATTTTATCGGAAAATCGGCTCGGTCCAAAAGAAACAGAATAATATTTATATAAGGTATGCAAAAAATCAGAAAAAATATTACATTGTATGGCTGTAAAATGGAATCCCGTTTTTTGACTCTAATAAATCTCCTTAAGCGAAAGTTTCATTCTCATTTCAAAGATAGGAGTAATTTCATAGCTTTTCCTGATTTTAAAGACTTAAAATAGTCATACTCACATTGATTCTTTATTTGTCGCTTTTACTTATTTAATTAAAAAAATATATTTTATCAAAGAAAAATCGAAGCTCAAACAGGTGTTTACCTTTATTTCGATTTTCTATAAATTGATATGCTGTATTGAAAGGCCTGTCCGGGCCGGGGTAATCGACTCAATCGCCACATGCTCGAGTTCCACCACTAGTTCCTTCTGATTAGCTCGTGAGTCTTATGATGTTGGTCCCTCTCTAAAATGGAAAGCGAGGAGTCAGTGATGTAGATACATAGATTCTCGGAATGTGTCTTAGAGAGATTGCTTTTTAAATAAAATAAAATGAATGAAGTAGTCAAGAATTGAAATAATTAATATATTAGCAGTAAAAGAATAAATAAAGATTATAAATAACGAAAGTACATAATATGCTGTGTAAATAAGGTTGAAAATAAGTCTTCAAAAACAAAAAGTTTCATTGAAAGTAGGTTTATTCTGAATAATTCTTAAAATCTTCAACTAAAAACCCTTTGTTATAGGAGTCTTTCAAAATATCATTTTTTAATACAATAATTAGAAAAAATTTTGTACATCAAATTTTAGTTAAAATTTGAGTATAATTTGAAAGACGGCGAACCCATGGAAAACCGTTATTACTTTATGTGATAACTGTATCTATAAAACATTGTTACAGCACCCAATAGAGAGTTTTAAAGGCCTTTTTTAAATTTAGCTATTTAAACCCACGCTTTGGCAAACCCACGGAAAACTGTTATTACTTTATGTGCTAACTTTATCTATAAAACATTGTTACAGTACCCAATAGAGAGTTTTAAAGGCCTCTTTTAAATTTAATTATTTAATGCCCTAAAATGCAACATGAAAAAGGCAATTACCTTTTTTACACTACATTACTGTATTGCAATAAACTCACAATCCATGTATGATCTTTTATAAATATTCAAGGGTAATGATTTCGACATTTTATAAAATATCGGCTAACGCGTTGAAAAGAAATTTATCAAAATTATTTGAACTGACGATATAATTAACATTTAAAATGAATATGTTCAGAAGAAGTTCAGAAGTTCTGTGGTGCGATTCCCAGTGGTGCGAAAGAGAAAGATCTTTTTTTCAAGAAAAAAATTGTATAATTAACAATCGTGTTTTAAAATTGTTGCATTATTAATAAAATCAATTTTCTGTCATAAAGAAGATTCTATATTCAGTGCAGGATATCAGTAAACATTTCTGTCTAATCATTTCACGCCTTTCTAGCAGTAACTAGAGGTGCAAAATCCTATCTAGCAATTTACCATTTTGACGAAATTGTCCTTATCTGGAACGTATTGTGTTAGGAAGTCTAAAAAGCATATTTATGGCTTTTTTGACAAAAAAATTAAAGAATTCGTAGAGTAATGTGTACAATGTTGCCCCTCTCCTATGATTGTACATTAGCTTTAAATATGCGTAATTAAGACATCTTTACAAATATTAGTATATTAAATCACAAGTACGGTGATGATCGAACATTCTTCTATTTTTTTTATCCATCTGTAAAATTCCTTGAAGGTCAGCTCATATGTAACCTTTAGGTTTGTAGAGTAATAAATCTTGCTTTTGTTCTTTCACTTCTTCATTTATGTTTAGGGGTGGGATTTTGCTCGTTTTTTCATGATTTTGAGTGTATGAAGATTTGCAATTCTAACACTTTGCGACGTAATTGCCGATAATTGAATGTTTTACGGATTCTATTGTTGTTATGGCTGTAGATAAAAACATACGATTTGTGAAACTACTTAACATACTCCGGTGGCGTTTGGAACTAATTACCTTTCCCTACCTGGACGGTATGGTAAATGGCCACCTTAACGCTCACTTTTCTGGGGCCGTAATAGGCCAGTCACTGTCCTCATTACCCAAGCATTACTCATTATTATACATTACATTATTATACATTATTATACATTACATTACCCACTTAGGAAAAGCTTTCTTCACTAATACAGGACAGCATACGCTATATTCTCTTCAAAAGGTCAAAAATATATCTTTCAGGCACCTTTAGACGTGGAATTTCATGTTTCCCAACTGTTTTTTAAATGCCCTATCTTTTTTTCACCGAGTTATCATGGTTCAAAGTCAGCAGTAATTTTTAATACTGCTCTCGCCGATCGGGCTGACAATTTCCGACGGTATTTTAAAGGCATTGATGTTGGAAACACAGTTTTATCTGAGAGGGGACAAAATTTATATTGACCATGATCATGATAAAGAAACGAGAAATGTTTACTATTAGACGAAAGAATGTTGACGTGTTGACTAGGGTATGAATATCAAGTAGCGATGTTCGTTGAAAGAATAAAGAACAAGTAACTTTTCGACAGTACAACGACAGTCATCCTCTGACAGCACACACAAAGACAGGACATAGAAAACCTACGTAACCGATGTAAGACGTTGAATATTTATACATTATACAGAAAAGTTATTTCAATTGGAATGACAGATTTGTGTAATATAAGGGAAATTTGAAGAAGTGTCAATTTTATAACATTTTTTGTGATTAGAAGTAAAATATTAGATTAAAAGTAAAAATATTCTATAGAAAATTATCATTACCAAACACGTAACCACCTACAAAAATAACCTTCGACTTCGAAAGTGTAATTTTTTTAGTTAAGGAAACCTATTATTACAAGCAAATCTTCATCGAGTTATTCTATATCGTAAAAAATAACAATAATGTGAATTTTAAAACTGACTTTGATCCTTTATTGCTCACAGATACTTTTATATGTTAATATTAATAATTTGGTCTATTTCTCTTATGCTACACAGCTTCTGGTGATTTTTTTTACTGTTTCTCTCTTCTACATGTATATCAAACCGCGTGTGAGTAAGATGCATTATGTCCGTAACGTGAAGTGCTGCCTTTATAACCATAATAACTCATTTAGCCACTCAAACAAATGCTTGTACACACCTTACCATTATTTAGATTCTTAATTAGAGCAATCTCATGTCAAATCATCTGAAAATTCTCAGCTATTATTAGTAATTTTGATAAAAATGCTAGTATTCATTCTCTTAGATTTTAAAAGAAAAATTCTAAAATAATTTTTTTTTAATCTAAAAATATTTCTTGGAAAACAATTTGTAAAGAAATTCTTGGATTTTTCAAATACAGTTTTTTAAACTGAGTTTCTGAGCAAAGAATTTTTTCCCTTTAATTTTTTTATAAATACTTTATAATGTCCTATATAAGCATTCTAAGTATCAAAATGGGATCTTCCTTAGTTTTCGAGAAATAATCAAAAACGTACCCCGAAACGTTGCACATGATGTGAAGAACCATGTAAATGAAAGAGGGAAAATAGACAAATATTATACTCGTATGCACGAACTTTAGAATTCAGACTCTCGAGAGCTGAACCCACAATGCTACGCAGTACGTTCTTAATTATTTCTCGAAACCTAAGAGATATCCTATTTTTATACTTACAGGACTTTAAGAGGACATTGTAAGGTATCTAATATTAAAGAAATAAAAAAATGGATTTTTTCAGAAATGCAGTTTAATAATTTGTTTCTGAAAAATGCAATAAGTTTTTTACCTTTTTTTTTAAATTGCGTCTTATTGCGAATAATTGAAAAAAATACACCTTGATATAGTTAAAATCACCAGCTTCATGAAAGTTAAAAAAAGGACCAACAATTTCAATGTTGAATATTCATTCTTCCTACAGCCGTAGTTCTAAACACTTCAGGTGCGTTCTTGTAGATGATATCTATGATTATGTAAATGGACTCTCAGCTTATCACGATAAATAAACCTTTTCAACTTCTGGCCTCTGCGAATTATTAATTAATTCTTCTTCTCTATGCTTGACCTAGGTTCATTTTTGAAATTACATATGAGGTAATGATCAGATACATGTTCAAACCCTCTCATAAACCTTGCATCCCTTACTATCCCTCTCAGTCTTTTGTTTGCCACAAAAAGTCAATCATAATAAAAATAATAAACTAAACTTTTTTTCAAGCATAAATTAATCAGATCCCATCTGTTACTTTTCGTCCTTGGATTTACGAAATGACCACATACCTTGCTAGTGCCTTTGCGGTGCATACCAACCCAGCCATATATATCTCCAAATAGAATGATTCTTATCCCAGGATCAGAAGTAACTAGAATTTAATTGAACGAGTCCTAGAAGATATCCTTTACTGGACTACCCTAATTAACGTACGGAGCGTAGCATGCTATGATAAATAGCTTTCTAATTCCCACTTTCATTCTAATTCACAACAATCTGGGAGATACACATTCGTTCTCTTTAACATGCTGTTTTCCTATCTCAATCGTCATTATAATAACTCCTGGGTATCTTGTGAATCATTGTCTACACTTGACTATGCATCGAGTCCATTTCTTATCCTTCTTACCTTACATCCCTGGAACTAGGTCTCAGGTGCATGTAAAAATAGCTAGTTTCCTTACGCGCATTGGGTACCGCAGTTTCTTTTCCTTTAGGTAATTCATAACTCTGCTATTCCAAACACCCAGTCTCCATTTGTTGACTGAAACTTTTCTGAAATCATGCGTTTCGTAAACCGAAGTGTCAATCCAATTCTAGGTTATGTTACTATTTTTATGATTCATCATTCTTTAAAGTACTCACCCTACTACCAATTTGATGTGATAAATGTACTCCCTAAGTGTGAAGTCATATCTAAATTAAGTATCTAAAGCATCATAAGGTGGTGTGCCCAGTTATAACGGCATTCCCACCATATCTTCGGTCACCTGAAAAGAAGTATAGGGACGAAGCCAGAACAGAATGAACCATGAACGGCTTTTATTGTATACTGCGAAGAGCACCAGATTTCCCAATTTAGTGAAAAAAGCACGCTTTACCCTCATAGTACGAGACACTTACGTCATCAAATGAGGAGCATATCGCTCGCACATGTTGAAAGTCTCGCATGCGACACATACTGCTCGCACATCGTGAAGTTTCTCTAAGAGTTATAAAATAATGTCTTGTTAATTTTACTATATAACGGAAAACATCTTTATTATAATCAAATTTTAGTAGAAAAACTATTATGCATACTTTATTGAACAGTTTTTCTTAAAGACTCTCTTAGAAGAATTAAAAAAAAATACATAAGTTTCTAACCAAATGGTGGAATACTCAATCAAGTGAAGGTAATATTTCAACCAAAAAGACGCAATTTCATGTTTTAATTGCAAAAATTAAATATTAGCGTAGTTTGCAGGAAAATTTGAGTTTATCAGCTAAATAGAAAAATTCTTTGTACTCATCTCAAAGTTTTCTAGGATCTTTTAAAATATATTCTTTTTAAAAAATCAGTGGCTTTTTTTCACAAATCACCAACCCAAGGAACACTGCTCTAAACTGCGCTTAAAAAATGTCCTAAAATCTAGTTAAATTGTGATACGAATCGACGTTTTCAACTAAATAAACTATATACATGGAAACTCGGACGCCCAATTGCGCGGATTTCTGTATTCCGAAATGGCTAGCGGGAACCGATAGACAAGGACAGTAGAGACGCCCTTTCAAAAAGGCGCCCTTAATTTTAAATACGATAATTACTCTTATTGTTCAGAATTTAATAATAAAAATATCATACGTTTTAATTTCTTTTAGTATACTTATAGTTGGATTAATTTAAATTAAAAAAAATATATATATTTTGAATTCACAAATTTGGTTTCGACACCAAAAAATACATATGTTTCAACTACAAAACGATTACTGACTTGCCGCTTACTATTCTTCAAAAGTAAACAACTAAGTATATGGTGATTTTTAGAGTGTGGAATTGTTACTTCGTCATCCTGCTTTCCAGAAATGGGTCAAATAAAAAAGCAAAAGAAAGTATCAGTTTAACAAATCACTTAGTATTAAATTCAAAGCATGTATATTATTTTTGAAAAACATTTATTCCATTTAATGCCTTTAAAAATACTGAAAGACGAAAATATTCTTTGCAAACCTGTATTCGCACTCTTTAATGTTCAAATTGCGCTCCAACAATCGAGTGACCTAATGGTTTCGGTAATTCTATGAATCATGTTCACTTTTGTGGTTGAGTGCTCGCGGTAAACTAAATCCTTTACTCTTCCCTATAAATAATAATCTAGCAAAGTAAGATCTGGGGATCGAGGTGGATAATTGACAGAGCCGTACTTTTCAATCCACCCTTCGGGCAATAAACGATCTAAACTTGCTCGACTGATACGTGAGTTATGAGATGGAGATAATATTTGATAATATTTGATCATCAATAATTCCGCACCGTACATTTACTTTCCAAATCCGTTGATTATCGGAAGTTCCACGTATTTACTTCTCCGTCACTCTTAAATATGCATTCATCCGAAAACAGTATGGTCCGATGAAATTGTTCTTCTTGGCGTCTTGAACAATTGCAGAATGCAAGGCTTTGTTCGAAATCAAGGTTACTCAGTTCTTGATGTACCTCTATTGCGGATGCAACGACATCCGCTGATCGCTCATTTCTAACTTGTCAGTAGATGACCCTTCCTTTGCTATGATAGGGTTGCACAATGCCATCTGTCCTTATTCTTCAAGACAGGCGCGAAAAAACCTTAAGAGAACGAGGAAATCTGTTAGGAAAACTTTGCCGCCACATTCTCTCAGCACCAGCGAAGGACCTTGCTTCAAAATTAGCTTGCATTGTGTCGTGTGCCACTGCATTCGAATACAGCATTTCTGAAAACGCTTTATTGAATTTAAAGTCCGGTACGGAATATCCAATCGATTGAAAAATTATTTTATTCAGCTCAATCCAAGCTAGAAGAATGATGTTGCGAAAACTTGAAGCTAACGTCCTACTCTTAACGAATAATAGAAAGAAAATGTACACAGCAATTCGTATCTCCGTTCCGAATTAAGCGAAGGAGGGCGATGATTATGGAATATGCACGACTAAGCATATTTAGCAAACGACAAAATTATGAAATAATTTACGTCCTCACCAAGGAGTGTCACATAGAAGGGGTGCTTTTTCGAGAACCCGGTCACTAAAATTGAGAGATTTGCTGTGCAGATCCCACAAAAACTAAAGTAAGAATGTCGTTTAGAGGTCATTTAGAGGTCAAAAAACCGTGCTTAGATAAAAAATTTCAAACAAAGCCGAAGTATTTTTGACGTAGAATCCAAATCCGCCATAAAAATTTACATGTGCCATTTGGTAAAATGAAATTTCGGCCCGATTCACCCATTTCCTTTTGAATCCGTAAGTTGATAATATGACAAAAAGGTAGAGCACGCCTGACTTGTTTATCAAATTTGTTTGCGTTTTCCGAAAAACTGACTTCCCTCCATTTTAAGAGGGGTGGACGGGTGGTTTGGGACACCCGGTATATATATATAATTCTAACGCTAAGAGAAGTCTAGAGCGGAGAAAGAGATGGGTCAGAGAAAATCAACGGTTTCTCTCTGACCCATCTCGAATCTTCCAAGACCCTTCAGTTACTGTCGAACACCCGCCCAAATCAGAGGAGGTCGAAGTATTTTGTAGAGAAGTCTACGAAGTGCAGCATAGACTGGACGACTACTCAGAGAACATCAATAGCTTCAAGGAGCTGTGTGATGCACTCATAATACCTAATGAAGAATGCCCACTCACCAGTACCAAGGAGGTGAAAAAACTATTAAGAGGGATGAAAAACTATTCCGCTCCGCAACCAGATGATATCAAGACCTTCTGGTGGAAGAAGTTTCCTTCAACCCATTAGCATTTGGCCCGTATTTTCACCTCATATTTAAAGTCGGAAGAGCCAATTCCGGAGTGTTTGGTAGTAGAGCGCACAATACTGCTGCCGAAAATAGGCTATACGACACCTTTACACTGAAGAGACTTATACATATCTGGGCGTGCCACAGATCCGCATTCAGGATGTTACATCTATAAAGGATACTCTCCAAATCGTCTGCGAGGAACAAAGTATCTGTAACTAACATGCTTGCCGTCCCGGCAGTATTCTATTCATTTGAAGTGGTACCATGGACGAAGAACGAACACAGATCCGTTGAGATCGGGATACGAAAGGGTATTCACATAAGCAAAAGCATGCATCTTAAGTCTTCTGTTCCGCGACTTTTCATCTCACGTCTTCAAGATGGTGGCGGAATATTGAATCTTGACTGTCTTCACTATAGGATTATTCTCGGTACAGCACATAGATTCGCAAATGGAAGAGACCCTCTTCTTAAAATGAGCAGGAAGTCCGAAGAAGTGAGCAAAGGAGCGTTTCTGCACAAAGCAGCGAAGGAGGCTACTGAAACAATCGGACTTAACTTCAGTATTAGGGAGGAGCAAAATGCATCAAATCTTATCAATCTCGAGTACTGACTTCTGAAAGCCCGGATTAAGAAAGCACAAGGAAAAACTTTCGTGAACTGAAATGTGGGAGATCAGTCAATGTCGTGTGCTAAAACACGTGCGGGAAAAATGCAGAAGGCGGTCGTTCTTGGGTCGCTCCGTGTCCTCAGGGTGCACGAGATGTTTGCCGGATCGTCGTATTGATTGCGTTACAGACTGTAACCACCTATCTCATGGTCGTGAGACGTGGTTATGGATAAAGTTTTACCGCGATTTCGCTGGGATCGGGTGCAGTTTTTCAGATTGTCAACCGCTCCCAGCGAAATCCTGCAGGTGTCCTTATAACAAATGATAACCTCGTTTAAATTTTGTTTATTCATTATCTATCAATTCTACTATACAAATGTTTCATTAAAAAATGCATTATATTTAAAAATATAATTAAGCCCAGCATAATGTCAGAACTCTTTTTAAGAGTGCTATCTCATTCAAAATATGTGAAACTGTATTAAGGGATACAGGAGGAATTATTATAATTGTGTTATTGGGAATTTTATTTTTCTATAATTTCAGAAATTAAAATCTAAAAATATTTGCAAATTATTTATATATTAGTGGCTGAAACGTATAAGCTTCAAAATGGGAAGATCAACCATCGTATTTCATATTTACAGTGAACTCTGGAGATAAGGCCCCCTGATATAGTTCTTTCGTGAATTGACGCCGCGTCGAAAGTAGGAGTAAAAGGAGCTGCACAGGGTAAGCGGCGTTCACCCAGGCGTGAACAACAGAAGCGTTTTCTACGAAACGACCCTCTATCTTGGTAATTTCCCACCTCCTCGAGCCCCAAAACCCGCTCAGTCTCAGAGTTTCACTGTATTAATTTTGCAAAAATATATTGTCTTATCTTAAAAATGGAAAAAGTGAAATAAATTCTCAGATTGACATTACTGATGTGCGGTTTGATACTCTACGGTTGCAATATTCAAAGTGGCTAAATATTCTAAACAATTTGAAAAACAGAATATTTTAAACTTTACTCCAAGTCTTATTCTTGTCAGGATTAAGATTCCAATGCTCAATGTGTTTCAAATTGCAACATTCTATAAAAAACAAGTTTTTCATGACATACATATTTTTTTGTTTCCAGGTAGGGAATATGTCAACCAGTTTAACAAAAACAGCTAACTCAGAACAAGAAAAAGAAAAGTTTATGCATGGAAAAAACACTGAACTGCAATTCAAAGACAGCTCGGATACTGGCTGTTTGTTCGGCTCATCTGCAGTCGACAAACAGAAGCAACAAAGTGAAGCCAGCGATGATGAGTCTGAGCTAACTTCCTTAGTAGCGACTGTCGATATTAAAAGAGGTGCGGCCAGAAGACAGCACTGGAAATCTCAAAGTGTGGGTGAAACTGCTCAGCTGGCTGAAATCAATTCTCTCCAAGGAAACATTATTTCTCCTCAGGAAGACAATTTTCAAGAGTACACGACTTTTTCCGCTAACCGAGAACTGTGGCAGAGACGAGCTACTTCGCAGACTCAGCTAAACCCCCCCCTAACACCAAAGTCATTCCGAGCTTCACAAGAGTTCCGAGAGATGAGGCATAAACACACACCTGATCTCGTAATGGACTTGCCTCTATCTGATCAGGATTTGGGGAAGAAATCTTCTTCATTGAATAGTCTCAGCAGTTCAGATGAGGAAACCCCGAAGCAACCTGTCAGAACCGAAGCCGTAAGTTCGCCTACTGGAGAGCTTGAATCTCCAGATATGAGCACGGCAGCTGAAAGATTTGCAAAACAAAATCAGTGTACGTTGAAAAAAAATACCAAGACAAGTTTAGAAGACACAAAGTTTAAGCGAATGGAAAGCACTGAAGCGGAATCAGAATTTGAGGCTACCGTAATAAACCGATCTAACAGTGCTGATCAGATTGCGGAAATTATTCCTATACGCTCGCCCCTACCGCAAAGGGCTACTCCCAAAATAGTAGCCAAATTTGCTGATATGCACCTTACTGGTGGCAGTCAAGTGCATATCGGATTAAAGACACCGGTTAAGGTGAAACCAACTATTTTGCAAAAACCCGTTCTACCGTTTCTCCATCCACATATGAATCCAGAACATGCAAGCCAAGTTGAGAAGCTGGCTCAAAATGCAGACCAAGCTAATTGAGTAAAAAAAAATCCGTTTAAAAATAAGTCTTTCTCTAGATAAAAAATATTCGGTTCATGGTGAAGACGTTACTTTCAAATCAAAAGCTTTTTGCACCTTTACACTTTGTTTTACTCTTAAGACGAAATAAATGACAACATAGATGAGTTTTGTAAAAACAGTAACCTTTTGATATAAAATCTAGATATATTTTGAATCTCCTTAAATTGTCTTTTGTGTGAAATAGTAACAATATCTTATTCAATTGTGTAATTATTGAAAAGAAAGATAAATTAAACAAATTTTTAAGTGCGCATGCTAAGTATCTGCATGCAAAAAAGATATAAAAAATGTTTAAATTTGGGCAAGTAGGAAAATGCAAGCCTGATAAGATACTCATCATGAGTTCAAATCCCGGTTATTTTCCTCGGGCCGTAAGAGGCCCATGGGGGCAATTCAAACTTTGCCACCTCGTGACAACCATGTATATACTGATAAATAAATAAATATTTCTAAACAACTAGCGCAGGATCAACTTGGGAGCGACTGCCATCCAGGAATATGACTCGAGTTACGCGGTTTATTACACCTGTGGCGGCGCATTACGGCCGTAAAATTTATATGTTAAGACATGAAAAGACCCAAGCGTGACAGATCTTTGCAACAACGTCGCAAGTCATCCCTCCATATTGCTGAGACGAATTTTTGGATGTGAGTTTACAAACCAGTAATGGCTTTGCATCTTCGAGGGCAACGATCACAAGGAAAATCTAACCTAATATTCTGGGTGCTGTTACCCAACGCAAAGTCGTGAGACGTAACCAAAGATGTGAATTACCGCGATTTTACTGGGAGTCAGTGTCATTTTAATGGACAGAAATCGCGATTTTTGATGCTATTTATAGTTTAAAAATCGCTCTTTCATATCAAGGAAGAATAAAATTTGTATCTGCAAAATTAGAATTGTTATTAAGTTGCAAAGTGGGGCGTGAATCGCCTATTTCGACGTGTGCGGACTGCCCGAGATATTCAATTCCACAACTTTAGATATATCTTTCCGTTCTGTTTCCATGTGACTCAAAAGCTCATCTGAGTCGTTGAACGCGGAAAGAGAAAATTAAGTCGTCAGTGGAGGGGATGGATAACGGAGATTGTCCCCACTCTCTGAGTGCCCCACACACACACACACACACACACACGCGCGCACACACACACATATATATATATTTATATATTAAAAATGTTTAAAAATAATGTGGGGACGATTATTTTAGGTATTTTTAAATCTTAAATAATTTTCGTACCGGCAACTGCAAGAGGCCTTCGAGGGCAACCACGAGAAAAGCCCACATCCAATACTTATAGATTGTCAGGTAATTTTCATGAAGGGCCACAGCTATATTGCGCGCAAGGGTCGGTAGTCCCCACCCAAAATACTCCGCAAAAGAAAAAGGATTGATCACATGTTTATGAAACTAAAATAATTCTTTAATATTGGCCCGTAATCTTGTAATCGCGTCACAATCAAGTTTTATCCAATGTTTTTAAGAACAATTTAATATATAATTCTAGAAGCTTAAAATTTCTTTTTATAAAGCAGTAGAAAATTTTAGTGTTTTAGAAAAAATACTACGATATCCTACTTTAGTCATATGTTAGAGGAAATTTGGAAAAAATCAAAACAAAAAAAATTGTTTCAAGAGACTTTTTTCAAGATTTTTCTGAGCATACGCAGCCAGATATGAAATATATGCGTCCATCCACGATTCTTAAGAATCTCTGTAATAAAGAAATATTTACATCCTTTTTCGCCTCTTCACAACATCGGCTGTGTGTGATGAAAGAGCAGTAAGCGCCAAACAGTAAATTTTCATAATAAAGGAAAAAGCGTTTATGATTTGTCGTACAAAACAATTGCATATTTAAAAATTAACTTTTAAAATATTGTTAGCGTGTGTAGTAAAATTCTATTTTATGTTAGTTTGATTCAAAGAGTAGTCAAATTTACATTAAAAACACTTTTTTAAGTGGCCTTTTAAAATTCTAATACAAGTTAGAAATTTAAAACGGTGCTTACTTTTTTTTGCAGCATCTATGCTAAGCAGGATTTACGTAAAGAATGATTTTAACCATTTTTGAAAAATTGTAGAACTAAACCATGACGTTCTGCAAACTTCGCTAATGTCAGAAATTGAAGGCTGACACAAGCCCTTTTCATTTTGGAATACGGCTCAATTGAAAGGGCTTGTTTCAGTCATCAATTTCTGACATTAGTCAT
>NC_046661.1:60312549-60314016 GCF_010883055.1 Belonocnema kinseyi
GCACAAATATTACTTACGTTAAATGACATCTGATAACGAGCTTAACTTAATTTTGAAAAAATGGTGCTTACTGCTTTTTGACTGCGCACAGCCAACCTCACGATTTAATTAAATTTATTTAATTTTTCAACTTTTCAATGCTAAGATGGTTTCTAATATTTTTGATCTATTTACCCTACTTCATACTGTTCGAGCAATCTGCGGTACACTGTTATTTTTTATAAGCAGATTCTTTCATTCGTATCCTTTTTTATTAATTGAACCACAATAATGTGTTTCTAGTCATACAAAAATACAAGAAGAAACGAAACAGGTAAAAGCAGAATGAAAGAGAGAAAGAGAGAGACGAAGAAGAATAATTGACGTAGATTTTAGTAAGGAGGATTTTTGAAATATGTGTCACTTTCGATGTATCTTTTAAGAAGGTAATAATGATGTGTAGAGTTTTACAATTGTTATCAATAAATCGACTTCTTTTTACGAAAGTCAGTGAAAGGATGATATAGGAATGTCATTAAGAATTCTTCACTGTTATATAAGCGTATACGATAGATGTAAGCGTAAGTGCATCATACAATAGAGCACTGTTTGATATAATCACATTCATCCTTTTTAAGAATTTACTTCTGAATTAAAATCACGAATAAACAGAGAAAAATTTCCAATTTACTATTGCTCCACAAGTGTATTGTGTATATTTTTATGAAATACTTACGTAACACCGTACAGGAACCAATTTAAGGGGGGATATACCTTTAGAATTGTCAAAAAATCGATTTTTTTTCTTTCATATTTTGAATTTCTAATATGTTAAAAATATACTATAAAAAGGAAAAAGGAAAATATTAAATTATTATGAAGATATTGTCAAAAATGTCAGAGTCCTCATACCGTCAATAATCATTTTCGGAGCGCTTGGGTCGGAGCAATGTTTCTTTCACAATAGGTTTATATATAATTAAAAATTTGTCATAAGGACAACCGCAGGATTTCGCCGGGAGCGTGTGCTAATCTGGAAAATTGCACCCGCTTCCAGCGAAATCGCGGTAAAATTTCAGCCACAACCACGTCTCACAACCGTGAGATAGGTGGTTACAGTCTGTAAAGGAATCAATACGACGATCCAGCAAAAGCCTCGTGCACCCTAAGAACACGGAGCGACCCAAGGACAACCGCCTTCTGTATTTTTCCCGCAAGTGTTCTAGCATATTGTTGACACGCAGGGATGCTTTTTAGGCCATTAGCAAGTGAAAGCGTGGCACCTCCAAGAGCACCGATGATAAGGACGATCAGTTGAACAGAATATTCCGGGTACAATCGTTGCAACTCCCTTATAAGGTCTCGATACCTCTCTTTCTTTTCTTCCTCCTTGGTTATGATGTTTTTGTCAGCTGCTGCCGAAAATTCGATAACGAACATGGTTCGCTTCTCGAAGTCAAGAAGAACCATGTCAGGCCTCGAGTGAGC
>NC_046661.1:60314116-60326059 GCF_010883055.1 Belonocnema kinseyi
CCGAATGGTTATATATATATATATATATATATATATATTCTTCCCAAAAATTCTGTGAAGGCTGATTACTACGCTGCTACGTATAATACGTTTATTACGTGGACCTGGAATCGCCGATTGATTGGAAAGTCACTAAAACTAATAGTTATACCGTAACGAATCTTTAAACGTGATTATCTCAAAATTGTCTTTTCAAAAACTGCTCGTGCTGTAACTTAAAAAGTTGTTGGCCGATTAGGCTGAAATTTGCAGGGGTTTCTCTTTATGGTACTATACTATCGGAAGGATATATCTAAAAGTTTAAAGAAATTGGGTTATTAAATAATTTTCTTGGGGTCAAAACTGTTGAAAAAATGATCGAAAATTTGGACCTTCGATTAAACTGCCGATATAAATTTAAATTTTCAACTTTTTTATTACTTTATAGGCGTATCGTTCCCTCTAACACATAAGTAGTCGAACAAAAAATCCTTTTTTATATCAGATAAATGGAAAAATGTTGACAGCTGCAGCAGTCTTCGATGCCTCCAGTTATTTTATCAACTTACGTCGTTTGAAGGTCAAAGTGTTTTTTTTAAATGGGAACTCCTATTTTGAACACCGGATTCGAAAAGAGCGAGAAATTGTACGTCCGAAAGGTTATTAAACATTTTTTGTTTCATGACCTTCAGAAGGTCATTTCAAAGTTAAATGCTAAAAAAATGTGGTTGCGATATTCGATTGCGTTTTCTGATAGAATAATCGTAGTTAATGTACCTTTATGAGGAATATTCAACTTCAATGTGACAAGGACCTTGAAAACGTTGACCTTCATCTCATGTTTTAAGGTCATTTGAAGGTCAGGGAGAAACTTTTTTTATCATTTAACTTTAAAATGACCCACTGGGGGGACCTATCCGGTGAATATGGAGGCTGAGGCATGACTGGTGCTGTTTTTGGTCAGAAAATCTTTCACAAGCAACGATGAATGCGCAGGTGCATTATCGTGATGCAAAAGCCACGAATTGTTTTTCCAAAGTTCCGACGTTTTTTGCGTATCGCCTCTCGCAAACGGCATGGCATGAGCCAACCGATATGCCAACATCTTCAGCAACTTCTCTGATGGTAATTCGGCGATTTTTCAACACCATTTCTTCCACTGCTTGAACGTTTTCATCTGTTGTTGACGTGCTGGTACGTCCAGGGCGAGGTTCGTATTCGACATACTCTCGGCCTTCTTGGAACAGCTTGTACCACTTATACACATTTCTCTTACTCAGAGTAGACTCACCGTATGCAACTGTCAACATTTCAAGAGTTTTAGAGCACTGGATTCCATTTTTCACACAAAATTTAATACAAACTCTTTGCTCCATTTTTTTCGAAAGAAGAAAATCGCCGAGCACACCAAACCCTTCTAAACTTTTACGCCTCTGCCAGAAAAACAACACGACCTATATAGTCAAAACTGTTAACATATGATCGGGACGAGTGTACCAACACAAGAAAACAAAAAATTTAAAACTTGAATGTACGTACCTTCAAGGTTGTTTGAAGGTCAACTTTTTAAAAAAATGGAAACCCCTTTTTGATATCCGCAATCGAAAGAATGGGAAACTTTACTTTCAAATATGAACTTAGATTATATGTTCAGGATGACCTTAAAGGTCACCCTAAGGTTATTTTAACTCAAACAATGTTTTGATGGCTATAAGAACAGAATTATTGGAAAATATTCCATAGCGGACAAATTTATGTGATTATCACGCGTTGATGAGAGTCTAAACTTTGACCTTGACTCTGACCTGGAGGCCGTTTGAAGGACCGTTCAGGTCTGGTAAGTGAAGTCAATTTTTAGCGTCAACGAAAAACATTACACACGGGATTTTTGAGGTCGCTAAGGCTGACCCTGTGTGTGATGAATATGACTTTTATTTTGACCTTGGGGATAACCTTGATGAACTTCACTGTTGTTTCAAGGTCGATTTTTTTTACAATGAGAACTTTCATTTTGACACCGGCAATCGAAGTAGAGGAAAAGCGTACAATCAAATATGTATTTAGGTTATAAATCGAATTCGACGATGAAGGTCACTCTAAAGTCATTTAAACTTATACGAGGTCTGCTTACCTTTGGGAAGAGAAGCTTTCAAAATTGTTTCCTAACGACCATAGTTATTAAGTTTAACAAGGCCTATGCAGTAGTGGCGTTCAACATGACCTTCACAATGACCTTCAAGGTAATTTTAAGGTCTGTTACTTTTTCATGGAAACCTGTATTTTCGTAGTTCTTAAGTCGTTAGAACAAATACTTTTACATTTGGCTTACAGGATTTGATAAAGATGAAACACTTTTCGTGACTCAAGTCTTTGTTCTACTGGCATATATATCTTTCTCTTCTCGCAACGATCGAACTTTAAGCGCTTAAGATTTTTAATTAACTGCGACTTTACGCAACTTTCAAACGATAAGCTCTCAATATTTTGACTTACCTGCAAAGTTCACAATTTAAGGGCAGCAAAGGTGATTAAATAAGGTCAGTATCAAGTTCGATTGTTCGAATCATATATATTGCCCACTGCTCGCAACGTTCAAACGGTAAATTCGAACGTTGTTTCGAAGTTTCGAGTCAAATACGACATTCGCTATTTCAGGGCAGCATCAGTTCTACAATAAGGTCTTGATCATGTGCAGTTTTCTCAATTATATATATCGTCCTTTTCTTGTCACTAATATGTTATTAAAAAGCGAAGTGTTCTATTCAAAAGCGATTATTTCGGATATTTCAGACAACACCTGGTCGTTAAATAGGGTGACTTCAGCACAATTTCTGTCCATAGCGTTTGGCTGTTACGAAAAGGGGACGTGGTATATATGATTGGCACAATCGCACTTGACAATGATAATCTTAGAACCGTTGCTGCTCTAAAACAGTGCGTATCGCAGTTAGTGCCAAACGATACGTACGGTGTACGGCCGCACAATGGGGTGAAATTGGAAAACGTGGTTGAAAATGACATTTGGAACGCAATTATGCACCGATTTCAAATTTTTTGTTGAAAAATGTAGGACTTAATTTTTCATAAAATGGTGAGTGTTGACTTTTTATTTTTTTGTTTATCTAATTTTTATTTTGATGCAAACAGCGAAAAAATGTAGATTTTGTTTAATTTCATTTTTTATCTTCAAGACAAAATTTTTCTTATATTTCTCGTCCCTTGGATTTAATGCACAGGGGTATAAGAAAAATAAAAAATGGTAAACTTGCATAGTTAGTTGTTATAAAAAAATTGTATAAACAAATACTTGACATTAGGGGTTATTCGTATCCAAAGTATATTTCTGCTTTTAAATCGCTTGCTTTCATCAATGGGATGATACGTGAAAATTAAAATTTAAGATTAAATGTTATTTGTTTATTTTATAAACAAATTCTATAAACAAATGCACATTTTTGCCCTTTTTAGGCGAAAAGAAACCTTTTTGCCTTCCAAACTTGTTGCAATTATGTTGCCAGTGATGTTTTCTGAAAAAATTGTTGCCACCCATCATTATTTGTTTAGTTCATAAACAAATTCTATAAACAAATGCACATTTGAGGCGTTTTAAAGCGAAAAAAATTTTTTTCTTCTAAAGTTACTAAAATTATAGCGCCCATAATGTTTTCTGACAAACTTTTTTCCACCCATCAATATTTGTGTATTTTATAAACAAGTCATTGATGTCATCTGATGCGTATTTATCATATTTGAGAGAAAAGTGGAAATATACAGACAGTGTCCTTGATCCAGAAGCTATCGAGCTATTGATCTTGGATCCGTTAAGGGCTGAAAAACAAGATAATATGGCACTCTAAAAAAACTCACTCACGCTAAAAAAGCACCCGATTCGTCTACTTATTGTAATATGTAGAATGTGTATTTGTTTATTTAAATTGCTTATAAATTTTATAAATTTTATTGTTCGGGAAGAGTTCGTGTAAAAACATTGCCATAAACGGTTTATAAAATTATAAATTTTACGGATTCCATTTTATCGCAAAATTTTGTCAAAGAACATCATTCACAAGATAATTTTAACCAGACCAGATGAAAGAATGATGTTTTTATACCTATAAATGCCTATAATGTGTATTTGTTTACCTAATTTGTTTTTATAGTAAACAAATAGTGATGCATAACAAAATGTTATCTAGGAAATTTATTGTCAATATAGTTTAAAAAATAATAAAAGAAAAACTATTTCTTTTTGCCTATAAATATCTGCAATGTATATTTGCTTATGAAATAAACGATAAGCGATGCTTGGCAACATTTTTCTACACAACATCTTTGGCCATATAACTTCAACAAGATCAGAAGAAAAAACTATATCTTTTCGCTTAAAAACGACTTATATGAGAATTTATCGAAATAATTTGTTTCTAAAATAAGCAAATATTAATTCATGGTGAAATTTTTTCATAAAACACCATTGGAAATATAATTTCAGCAAGGTCCGAAGAAAAAATGATTTCTTTTCGCTTAAAAACTAAAAAATGTGCATTTGTTTATATAAATTGTTTAAGACATAAAAAAATATTGATAGGTGGCAAACAATTTTTTAGAGAACGTTATTTGTAATATAGTTTTAGCAAGGACAGAAGAAAAAACGGTTTCTTTTCGCCTAAAATCGCCCAAAATGTGCATTTATTTATATACTTTGTTTATTAAATAAACAAATATTGATAGGTTGCAATTTTTTTTAAAGAAAACATCATTGACAATATAATTGCAATAAGTTCATAAGAAAAAACGGTTTCTTTTCGCCTAAAAACGATCAAAATGTGCATTTGTTTATATGTTTTGTTTATAAACTAAACCAATAACATTTAATCTTAAATTTTAATTTCCACGTATAATCCTAACGATGAAACGAAGCGATTTCAGAGCAGAAATATACTTTGAAGACGAATAATCCCTAATGTCGAGTATTTGTTAACACAATTTGTTTATAACACCATTTTCTGAAAAATTTAGTCATGAATTTTTCAAAACAAAAAAATATCTAAACTCTGTGCATAATTGCGTTCTAAATGTCATTTTGAACCTCGGTTTTCCGATTTCACCCCACTTTTTTTTCGTTGTTTGTGTCTTTGCCGCAAAAGTTCAATTTTTGTTAACTCCATGATTTTTTTATGCATCCTGTCAAAACCTGATTAACAAATTTGTAGATATTTTTCGGATACACAAGTTTTTTAAATTTATCTTTTTGTTGTATCTTACATAGTTAGACCACACAGAATTTTTGATTTTTGATTATTGGTTATTTTTGCGGTGTGATTTCGTTTTTCAAACAAATTCAAAAAGTTATTATGCCAGTCTTGAGGGGAGGGGGTCAAGTTCTACACATATCTGATACGTTCTCGTTATACTCCTTAAAAGAAGTTTTTCCTTTTCTCCAATGACCTTTTTTACTATCCGTTCACGATAGGAAGGTCCCTCCAAAACCGTGGTTTTCGCGTCACTATCTCCTTGCTTGATTTTCGATGAAATCATCTTTGAAACGAACGATTAAAAATTTTTTTTTAAAATCATGCAGATGCTTTCACATTTTGGCTCTACATATATGAAAATAAAATTACAATATATTAATAACAATTAACGTAAAATGCATTTAAATAAAACTATGCTATCTCTCGTAATAATCTTGGTCAAATATATGTAGTAATGCTGGCTTCAGGTGACTCTGGTGTTGTGAAACTCGGAAACTATTAGTGATATCAAGATCTGCTTTGCACAGGAATTTAGTGCTAATTAAGTGCTCTGGATATGTGCTATGCAAAAAATCCGGCACTTTTTTTTACCAAAAACGTGTGGTAATGCTGGCTTCAGCTGACTCTACTATGTGAAACTCGGAAACTATTAGTGATATCAAGATCTGCTTTGCACAGGAATTAAGTGCTAATATATTCTGCAAACACTAAATCTTGTACCCTGTAATTTTGATCAAAATCATCTAGTAATGCTGGCTTCAGGTAAACCTGCTATGTGAAACTCGGAAACTGTTAGTGATATCAAGATCTGCTTTGCGCAGGAATTAAGTGCTAATATATTTTGCAAAAACTAAATTTTGTGCCCCGTAATTTTGATCAAAAACATCTAGTAATGCTGGGTTCAGGTAACCCTGCTATGTGAAACTCGGAAACTATTAGTGATATCCAGATCTGCTTTGCGCAGGAATTTAGTGCTAATTAAGTGCTAATATATTCTGCACAAACTAAATTTTGTGCCCGGTAATTTTAATAAAAAATATGTAGTAATGCTAACTTCAGCTGCAGCCACTACTCCGGTATGGGAAACACGGAAACTATCAGTGGTATCATATTCTTTTTCGCGCACGAATTTAGTGTTAATTAAGTGCTCTAGATTTGTGCTATGCAAAAAATTCGGGCACTTTTTTTGTTACCAAAAACGTGTAATATTGCTGGCGTCAGGTGACTCTGGCATGCGGAACTCGGAAACTATTAGGGATATCAAGATCTGCTTTACGCAGGAATTTAGTGCTAATTAAATGCTCTCGATTTGTGCTTTGAAAAAAATATGGGAACTTTTTTTTTACCAAAAACGTGTGGTAATGCTGGCTTCAGGTGACTGTGGTTTGTGAAACTCGGAAAGAATTAGTGATATTGAGATCTGCTTTGCTCAGGAATTTAGTGCTAATTAAATGCTCTCGATTTGTGCTGTTCAAAAAATCCGGGCACTTTTTTTTAACCTAAAACGTGTGGTAATACTGGCTTCAGGTGACTCTACTATGTGAAACTCGGAAACTATTAGTGATATAAAGATCTGCTTCACGCAGGAATTTAGAGCTAATTAAGTGCTTTGTATTTGTGAAATTCAAACAATCTGGGCACTTTTTTTTACCAAAAATGGAGAATTGGAAGCCAACAATAGTTCTGCGTTTCATATGCGAGAGTCACGTAAAACCAGCATTATTAAACGTTATTGGTAAAAAAAACTTCCCGGATTTTTTGCGTAGCACGAATACAGAGCAGTTAATTAGCACTCAATTCATGCGCAAAGCATATCTTGATATCACTAATAGTTTCCGAGTTTCGCATACCTGAGTCACCTGAAGCCAGATTTACCACACGTTTTTGGAAAAAATATAAGTGCCAGAATTTTTTGCTTAGCACAAATACAGAGCACTTAATTAGCACTAAATTCATGCATAAAGTAGAACATATTATCATTAATGGTTTTCGAAAATCAGAACTTGATATCACTAATACTTTCCGAGTTTCCAATACCAGTCACCTGAAGCCAGCATTTCTACATGTTTTCGATCAAAATGACCTTGCACAAAATTTAGGTTTTGCAAAATATTTCAGCACTTAATTAGCAATAAATTCCTGTGTAAAGCAGATCTTGATATCACTAATAGTTTCCGAGTTTCACATAGCAGAGTCACCTGAAGCCAGACTTACTACATGTCTTTGATCAAAATTGCCGGGCAGAAAATGTAGTTTTTGCAGAATATATTCGCACTTAATTAGAACTAAATTCTTGCGCAAAGCAGATCTTGATATCACTAATAGTTTCCCAGTTTCACAACACAAGAGTCCCCTGAAGCCAGCATTACTATACGTTTTTGTGAAAAAAAGTGTCCGGATGTTTTGCAGAGCACAAATCCAGAGCACTTAATGAGCACTAAATTCCTGCGCAAAGGAGAATTTGATACCACTAATAGTTTCCGAGTTTCGCATACCGGACTTTTGGCTTCAGTTGAAGCTAGCATTACTATATATTTTTGACCTAAATTACCGGGCTTCAGAATTACACTACAGTGATTAAAATATATGCAATTTGCTTACAATTCATTTGAATTTTATAGGTATTTAATTTGGAACATTTTGTATATTTCAGTTTTGTAGATTTACAATTGCAAATTCTTTATTTTGTACAATTTGCAATTTAAAGTTCTTCAATATTTAAGATTTCGAATGCTAGATTGATTAATTGGTAACTTTATATTCATTGGCCTTCCTCTTAAGGTTTCGTCAGTTTACATTTATTGTAAAGTAAGCAGATCTTTACTGAAAAAAGATCTTTACCTTCGCTACACTGGAAATCGAACCACAGAATTTTCCCTGTGGATTAGATTTTTCAATTTTCATTCATATATATTTTTATATAAATAAGCATAGAGCGAAAATGAAACATTTTTTAATTATTATTTTTTATCTTTAAATAAATAACTCGATTAATCCCATTTTTTAAAAATGAATATCGAAGTATTTAAAGAATATAAATAATTAACAGAACATATAGTCTAATTATTATAAACAAATGATTTCATCAAAAGATTAACACCGTGGAAATTTTACTTGCAAAGTACATTTATAACATGAAATTGCTTGATTTTATGGACAAGAATATATTAGAGCATGGAAATTTGTTATCTGGTGTAATTTGTTTAGTTAAAAACAAATTAGAAGCAAAAATGAACATGGTTGATTTCCAAAAAATGAATTTTGAGGAAGTAGTTTAAATTTGACCAAAGAAGTTGAATTTTCCATCTAAAAGGGTGAATTTTTAACCAAAAATGTAATAGTTGATATTTAAGTCAAAAACGAATTTTGTAAAAATCCCTCAATTTAAGGAAAATTTTCTTGCATTCAAAGGATTTTTTTTACCCAATACACTTGTCATTACGCATGTTAATTTTCTCCATTTGGACATTTTGGTTGACTGAAAAAAAAACATTTAAAAAAAACGGTTTTTAAATTAGTAACCTATATTTTTCAGAGTGATTCTGAAATTCTCAGTCTTTTTGGTTTTTTCCATTTTCGACGCTGATCCATTTCGAGGATATTTACAATCGAAAACTCACAAATTCGTTCAATTTAAATGTTATGCCATCAAATTATAAAATTTGTAACCATTTTTTTACAAATAGGTCTATCAAAAAGGTTTGCAATTCAGAAATTTTTAATTTTCAATATGTATGATGTACAAAGATATAATTTTGAATTTTTTTCAAATAGTTTAATTTTAACAAATATAAACCATAAGGATTCGCCATTTTGGATATTTTTCTAAATGATACAACAATACTTTATAAACCAAGTATAATTTGTTCCATTTATTAACAAATCAACGGAAAAGATAATACTCCAACCAAAGAGATTAATTTAGAGTATTAGAGAAGAGAAATTTTTTAAAACCTATGACATTTTTTAATCAAAATAATTGAATTACCAAGTACTTCAAATGTAACTATTTCGTTGGAAAATGATGTATTTTCTCACTACGAGCTATTTTTGATCTAACATGCAAATTTTTTTGTCAATATATCAACAACTACGTTTTCTTTGTGAACACATCCTTTTTGTTTCAAAATTGATAAAAAAACCTTCATAATCTAGAAAATTCTATAATAAATCCTATAAAACTATTAGGGTAACTGAAATACTTACTAACATTTTTGATTTTAATACTCTTTAGAAGAATCATTCGTCCAAAGAAGAATCGGAAGTAAAGTCACTTTCGTCGTCGTTAGGTCCTCCAACATTTATAACGAGTCGCTCTTGCGGAATGTCGATTCTACTTGGTGACCCTCTGTATGACTCCTCGATTTTTTCTGTATGTTTAAAACATCACTGTCACAATATTGGGGGAAGATTGTTCATCGCCTCTTCGCACAAATCACACCTATCTTTTATTTTAAATATGTTGTTTCGTTTGGCAACGTAGTTCTTCAATTAAGCCCATACTAGCTCTATGGTATTTAGCTCACAGTATGCTACGAGAAGCCATAGTAATTTAAGCTCCTCTGTTCTCACTTCATTAATTATTCTCTGTAGTAAGTATTGCTTCTCATAGTTATATGCGCAAGAAAGCAGCAGAAGAGTTGGTACCGTCAGTTCATTGAAATTTTTAGCACCTTCTGGTAATGGTGCTTTGCGGCGAATTAGCACATCTACTGCTTCCTGCTTTTTCAATTTTATAGCTGGGTTCCGAAATTCTTGATCCAGCATCATATGGTAAGGAGCTTGGTCGATTATAATGACGGATTTGCTTGGCAATTTTGTCAAAACAAGCCGAAACCACTCCTCGTAGTGTTCCGCGTTCATCTCGTTAGGGTAATCTGGGGTTCCTTTTTTCCCCACGAAACATTTCATACAACCTTCTAAGAATCCATCTTTGCTGCCGATACGTAAAATTATTACGCGTTTGCCGGCTCCGGAAGGGGTGAGGATGCCTTCTCGATACACTCGAGTCGCGGTACTGCGAACATTTAGCGCAGGTCCGCCCTCAATAGTGATAACACATAAGGGGACTCCGCTCCTCCGACTATTTACTATGTTCAAATCTATGTAGATGATACGTGTTTGGATCCGTGTGCGCGCATGTCGACTGTTTACATCCTGAAAGTTCGTAGTGACGATTTGAATTATTATTATTAAAATCATTAAAATGAATAGAGCGAAAGAAACGTTAAAAGGCATCACAAATATAAAGTCTTCAACCGTAAGTATTTAATATATTTGATTATGAATTAAAATTTAAATTACAATGAATTGTACTTTTGACGATACTATCAAATGTAGAAATGAGTAGTGGGGGAGAAGGGGTTATCGCGTCGTTCTCACTATCGGGAGAAAAACGTACTCAATAGCGGGAGTTCGCAGTACTGAATTTCGCAGTACCGCGACTCGAGTGTAATTTATCGATTTCTTCAGCTTAACCGTATTTACAGGACTGATTCGTTTCGCACCAGGTCTCGTCGGTGGAAAACAATTCATAACCGAGACTGACAAACTTTCCATCAGAACAGGTTTTTTTTTTGCAGCTTCTTATAGACGAATTTGATGTCTCGTAGGACTTTCCACAAGGTTATTCTTCCCATTTTCGGTAAGTCAGGTACATTTTCTTTTAATTTGGAAAGAATAAGCTTAAGGGTTGGAGATTTTTTTTCCATGTAAAAATCAAAAATTGTATATCGTATGACTCGTAGCAGAAAATCATCTACTTTGATTACTGACGATTTGCGTTTTCTTTGTCGAGGAGTGTTCAATTTGTTTCGTATTACCGCTTGAGTAACACGTTTTACTGTCGTTTCTGAAACATTCAGGCAAAGTGCCGTCCCTCTCACAACATTGGCTCCGTCACACATGCTACCTTCTTTACGCGATATTTGACTCTCGAAATAAGCACGAGCACGAAAAATCATTTGCTTTTCTTGCACTGTAAGAACACGTCGTCTTGGTGGATAAACTGGCATGTTACTTTCGTCTTCATCGCTGACACTTCCGTTAAAAGATGCCCCGTGGAATAAGTTGCAAAAATTGTCCGAATTGTTAAAGGAACTAGCGTCGCTGTTGGAGGAATCGGAACTGTTTCCCGAAGTAAAAAAGCTACTTTCAAGATTGGATGCGTTACTTGCATTGATTTCAGTCGCGGTCCGTGTTGCGCTTGTCCAGTAAATAATAAATTAACCGTATGAATATCAGGTCGATGAGAGCTTGACATAGCGAAGTATTCCCCATTTTCATTGAGGCAAAGAATATTAATATTTACGTGAAAAACATATGCTGCTACACCACGTTCTACCAGTGAAGCATATACACCTTTTTGTTGCATATACAACTTGTATCTACGAGAATCCAAGTCTTCCCGGGACCCTAAGGCTACGTTCACGTTATCCGAGTAATCACGCCACTTGGAAACAACATGTTGCACAATTTGCTGCCGGACACTGAGATGGTTTCTTTTCTTTAAGGCGAAACGGTAGGTTTGGCTGAGGACGGCAATGACTGCAGTGATATCTAAAAGAAAATCGGAAATACAGTCTAATGCCCCCTGGCAAGTATGAAAACAACCTCATACCCGAAAATCGGTAGGATTCGGTTGGTAAAATTTTTGACCTGTTAGAAAGAGAAACTTAGCAACGAGAGAGACAGACAATATTCAACCATT
>NC_046661.1:60326159-60333376 GCF_010883055.1 Belonocnema kinseyi
AATCTCAGATTTTGTTAATAAAAATTTTTAAAAATGAAAAAAATTAATTTTGAAGAGAAGCCCGCCATAGATTTCGATATACTTTTAACAGTGCAAAAAACAGAATTTGAATTAATGCATTATTTTGCGAGTGGTTTTGCTGAAACTATTTGGAGGAAGTTACCGTTTCACCTTAAAGCCACAGCCAGGCACTTAAATAAACAATCTCCTTCTCCGCCAGCATCAATTATTTGAAACTTTTCACCATTTACGGTAATCATTGCCATTCCGCGCAGGAAAAAGAAAGAAAATTTCAGAAAATCACTGAAAAGTTCAAAAGTCGAAAAGATACTGAACATATGAAGCACAGACCAAGAAGAAGTGAGGTAACATTTTCCGCAGAATTTTTTAATTCAGGTAATAGTGTACCCTTTTTTGGAAAGAGCCTGCCTTTTCGTAGGTCACCATTTTTTGCAAAATTATTGGTACCAGGTACATCTGTACCCCTATGTCGGGCACTGTGGTAAACAAATGTTGGGAGACAACAAATCGTGATATTTTCTTTTAGTCGAATTTGCATTTTACGGGTCGAAAGCGGCAAAAGAATACAAAATTTTATTATATTTAAAAAAAATTGTAATGCAGGTAATCGATATTCGAGCGAAAGTGTAGGTGATAATGTATTCATTTTTACAAAGTTCTGATTTTTCAATAGATTTAATGTTTTATGTATGTTATCCTGTTGAATGCCAAGATATTTAATTCATTAACTTTAGATAACATTTAAAATGATTTTGAGCAGCACTTGAAAATTGAATATCTGTAAAGACGTTTTATATGAATTTAATTATTATTTTCTAAATGGAGAATACTCTAAACTAAATGTATATAATATGAGAGATAAACTACTGTGCTAGACTATATTGAAATAAACTAAGAAAGGTTCAATATGAATTGTTCGGCCTCAGCCCTGAAAGTCTTAGAAACTTGGTCCTTCGCAGGGCATGGAAGGAAAATACAAGATTTGCGACTTCGTACGAGTACTATTCTTATTGGTCCGCTCGAATGCCTAGATAACAATGTGCTCTCGCAGTGACGGCGTATTGACTCGCACGCGTAAGGATTAACTCGCACAGTGTGTCTTCACCTGAACAGACATGTGTCCTCAAGTTCAACGCATATCGCTTGTACGTATGAAGGTCGCATGCATGGCGGTGATACATGAACTTCAAAATTCATGCAGGATTTAAAATTTTGCTGTTAAACTTATTATAATTAATAATAATAATTCTATTTCCAATATCGCCGGTTCCGTGCTCTTCATCAACACGATGATGGTAACATAAATAAAACAAAATTAAAACTAATAATGCACAACACACGTGAGCAAGAGGTCGCAAGCAACACGTGTGAACAATGGCGTCGAACAACAGCGCGGCCATCCATCAACCAACGCCTGCGCGCACTATTCAAATATACAGTATTCATTTTTAATTTCAAAATCAAAGAAATGCGAAAGTAATAACAACATATGTATTAAAAATAAAGAAAATAAAATAATTATTACGATAATAATTATTATTGCCATTATAATTCTGAATATTTTTTTAAATTAGTGCACTAATAATAGTTTGTATTGTTATTATATTATTACAGACGATTTTAAATAGTAATGAAAGTTGATTTTAATTGTTTCAATTATAGTTTTAATGAAATAATTAATCAAAATTAGTCATTATTCTTTATTGTTATTTATTATTAAATAAAGTTCAAGTTCAGTATTAAATAAACAGATAACAAAGCGTACAGGTATTAAGAAAAATACCGAAACCCATAAATAATAATGGAGAGTATTTAAAAGATTTTGAAACGCTTGTAGCTTCCTGAGGATCGTCGGGGCGCCCCCGGAGCCGTCGATGGGGGCCATAGCATGCGGGACAGTAGTGATGTTGAGCTGCGAGTGGTTCAGGCAGATCTAACTAATAAAACAGCTAGCCAGCAAGAACACCTGCGACAAACGTTAAGCAGTGGAACATTGACTATGTCTGCTGAGGAGACTTTTGCTAGCGTTATCTATTTGAAGCCAACTGCCTCGACCGAAATACCACGGGGTTGCATCAAATGGTATACCATCATGAAAGAGAAATTGGTGCGTCTCTATTACGAAAGTGCGAAGTTTGAAACTAAAATGGAAAGAGGATACAATTTAAGAACGAAATTTGCTGCAATGTATCCTTATATAAAGAAAGTATTGCTAATAGATCTTATCGCTAAGTTAAATGACATCAGAACTAATCTACACATCACAGAAAATCGAGCAATGAAGATTAAACAACAGGTTAATTTGGAGTGTCTTTCGGTAGTCAATTCAAGCTATGGACAGATTGTGTCGATACTTTATGGAATCCTGGGTAATACGCCTATCTATCAACAGGTTCTCCCTGCAACCAGCCAGTCCTCTCTTGCATCCGCGTTGTTTAACTATTACTCTCCATATCAGCTCGATAGATATTAATATCCTCTCTTTGAGGATGCCCTGGCGCTGAAAAGTTTTTAGTTCTAGCGATAACATTCTTCACTTCATCAGCAGTAGTTATTTGACACTCCTCTTCTGGACGTTGCAGGAGTTGCCTCTGGCCAAAGTTACGAAACAGTAAGATATCTAAAGCGTCTTCATCTAGCTTATGAGTATCTCCATATACTTGTTCCCAGAAGACTTAAAGGTCTTCTCGACTAGGCGGATTTTCAACGGCACATGCCGTTTTGTTGTTGAAAAGACGCCTTACAAGGCGATCTTTGACTGCTAAAAGAGCTCTTATTTTGTGCGTCCACTGTTGCTTGATGGTCAACAGTTTACACTTGTTCAGCGTGTGATTTGCATTCCGTAAGTTTAGAGCAAGTGCCCTAACTTGTAGAGTGAACCTCTTATTGTTTGAAGCAGGGAGACCGCCTTTTCGTAAACTACGCAGTTCAGATTCCAGAGATCAATATCTTCAGGGAGCAAATCAGGGAGAGCAGTATTAGCTTCAGCTAATTTTCTCCAATCTGAGAAAGACCTTTTGGTTCTCTGGAGGACTTTGCAACCTTTGCACGTATCCTCTTTGCGCCGTTGAGCGTCTTTGCCAACAGGTAAGGATGTCCCCCCTGAGTTGGTCCGACCATTTAAAAAAGCGTAATTCGTTGAATTGAGATGTTAGCCCAATGCAATAGGATCGCCACTCCCCCAGAAATATTATTATTATTTTATGGCAAATAATAAGTTTGAATTAATTTAATTAAAGTTTTAATTAAAAAATTAATTGACATTAATTATTTTTCATTATTTTTATTAATTATTTATAAATTATCATTAAATAAGTATAAATAATCAATGTTAATGTAAGTGATACAAAATAATAATGAATTATTCGAAGTTTTACAAATCACACAAATATTACTGGTTTTATTATTATTAAAACCCGAATTTGCAACCCGTGTAATCCATACACGTCAAGATTTTGAAACGACATCAAAAGCACCCAGTAACTCACTGAAACCGCAAAAATTATTTATCCTGTACCATTTTCACTCTCCTCTACTTAAACTGGTAACCCTGTAACCTCATGACTCCATAATCCCCTTACCTCGTAATAATATAATCCCATAACCTCAAAATTCCCCAACTTCATTCAGAAGAAAAATCTTGGTTGGGAAAACAAAACAATTTCCTTATTTTTTCTTGTACAACATAGTCATGGGCAAGTAGCTCTATAACCACAAAATCCCATAACACCATAATCTCTAAACCCCGAAATCAGAAGTTTTATGTGAGTGAAGTTATGAATCAAGGTTTACTTTATTACTATTTTTATAAATCCCTCTCAGACGAAACCAGCGAAGGGGCGCTGCCCTGCAGGTGGACGTCAGGGTGTGAGGATGAAGCCGGAGTGTGTTCGACGACGAGTTGACGTTGCCGAGATAACAATAGGTGCGGGCGCATATTAAACGCATGCAATATGCGCACCAAATGCGGTTACGATGCGTGCACCATGATCTTTACGGAATGCGTTTCATTTGGTGAAAGCACAGTGCTTTAAGGGGGTATTAGGGTTAATTCGGTCGAAAAAGGCCATTTTTAAAGAATTTTTCTAGAAACAACGGTTATTAAAAATTTATTAAAGTAATTGGCACATTATAAAATAATACTTTAAGAATATTTAAAAATTTTTTTAGTAATAGATAAGCATTTTTCAGTTTGTGACAGCAAATTTTCGGATACGCCCCAAAGAAAGTTACTTTGCCGTGCCACTCAGAACTCAGGACTGGCTCATCTGAAACTAAAATTAAAAAAAATTTCAATGATTTATGGGTTTCCCTAGGTCGCAACGCTAAGTTTTATTTTATTTATATTTATTTATACCTTGCAAATTATGTTTAGAAATAGTATACACAATTTTATAAGGATCGATCCAGTAGATTTTAAGTTCCAGTTGGCACCGGCTTTGAAAACGTTGAGCGCGATAAAAACGCTTCAAAGTTTTGCATAGTAAAGACCCCGAAATTAAATATACTCACACAGAATCATCAATGCCAGGTCTATAAAGTGTAAAACTTCCATCTAGTATATCCAAAGTATCTTTTTGCTCTTGCTTACGACGAATTCTGTCTTCTTTCGTCTGTTCTGCAGCTCGATGATCGGCTGTACTCATTCGTGTATTATCCATTGATAAATGCCGACATGTCGAAACTTCGCTCGCTAATAATACCATACCTTTTTAATTTTGCTCCGATCAACCTAAAATTTTGATACAATATTCTTAAGATGTTGTACACTCATTTTATGAAATAAAAAAAGAAGCCTTATTTTTCGTTAAATAACCTACTACCCCCTTAGCGAAAGCACTTTGCTTTGACAGTAATTGTACTTTCATTTCGTGCTTTAATTAACTCTACTTTTAAATTATCTATATAAAGGATCATAACTTTTAATAATAATTAATGAAGTTTAACTTGGATTTAATAAAATAATTTAAGCTACAAAATTTCATATGAGATTTTTCCAGGGAATCTAAATTTCGATTACTAAATTAGAAAATCTAAATTAGCAATTACTTTCGATGACACCTTTATGCTTATTCTTGAATGTTTTTCACGAAACATTACGAAAAGTTACCGATTGTAAAGTTGACCGATCTTATTATGTTTTAATATATATTTTTTGATATTCCAAATAGTTCTCTCTGAGAAAAATTGTTATATATGTTAGATTTTATGTAATTTTGAAAATTATTTTTTTTTTAAATTACTGAATATATAAATCTACTGTAAAGGGCCACCATTGTATTCCGTAACATTTTTTTTTCAATTAATAAAAAATGAATTGAATTATTTTGGACTCTAAAGCCAATGCCATTCTATCCACATTCATTTTAAAATTAAAAAATAAAATTTATATAATAATTGCCTTTTTCTCATTTTACTAATCAAGTATTAATATTCAGTCTGATGAGAAAGTTCTTTTTCAAAAATGTATGAGGGTTGGGAAAAATTATTTTAAAAATTGATTGATTTTTTACCTTTGCTAATGATTTTAGTCATTAATAAACTTTAAAAGTGAATAAGAATTTTGTTTTGTGTTTTATAAGTTATCATAGACCCTTTTATATAGCATATTAAAAAATTTTTTGCTCTAAAAAAATTCGTGTAACAAATTTATTGATTTTTCAAGTTTATTCTAGTAAGATTAAAAAAATTTGTTTTATGATACTTTAACGATTTTGTTTAATTTGCAATTGTTTTGGACAACTTTTTCCTCGTCAAACTAAATGTTAGCAATACCATATTTAATTTTAATTGCCATTTAAAACTTTCACAAATATAATATTTAATACAACAGAGTGATAGAGTGGTGTGCAAAAGTTCTAGGCAAGTATACTATTAAGTATACTATTTGCAGTATATTTATAGTAAG
Organism: Belonocnema kinseyi; assembly: GCF_010883055.1. Classification (NCBI taxonomy): domain Eukaryota; kingdom Metazoa; phylum Arthropoda; class Insecta; order Hymenoptera; family Cynipidae; genus Belonocnema; species Belonocnema kinseyi. Next base: position 60,332,089 of record NC_046661.1, read on the forward strand.
TATACTATTTGCACCAAACAATAAGGTAGGTAACAGTATTTGAAAAGAAAGTTTTACCAATTTTATCCTTTACATGCTATATTTACGTGCGCAAAAGTATTGGGCCACTGTGTTTACATATTTCTGAGAACTCCGCCGGGCTCGCTACTTGATTTGTTTATAATCGTCCAGTGTTTCACGTCCGAGATCAAGTCATTCTAAGGTCAAGATGCCGAGACATACGAATATTCAAATTCAAGAAGCCAAGATAAGCCTTTCTGAACAAGGAAAGGCATCTTGTGAAATTGCCGCTTTATTAAAAATTGTTAAAAGTACTGTTAATAGAATAATTGCTACGTTTACCACTACCAAGTCTCTGTCGGACCTTCCACGATCTCGTGGACCACGGAAAACGATTTTACGTGTTAGTAAAATCATTAAACGCAAATCTACAAAGGATATTAAGAAAACTACTTCTGAAATTGTTCAAGAACTCCGCGATGAAAACCTTGACAATGTAAGTAGGAGTACGGTAACACGTTGTCTGCGTGATGTAGGCCCGATTGGCATTAAACACCAACACTGGACTCCGAAGCAGTGGAGTAAAGTACTTTTTTTCTGACGAATCAAAATTTAATTTGTTGGGAAGTGACGGGAAAAAGTATGTTCGACGTCCGAAAAACACTAGACATGATTCCCGGTATCAAATTCCAACAGTTAAACATGGAGGTGGGTCAGTCATGGTTTGGGGAGCTATGTCTTCGCGAGGAGTAGGCCCATTGCACGAGATTATAGGCATCATAGATAGTGTGATGTATTGAGACATTTTGTCAGAAAAAATGTTATCATATGCCGAGAAAAAGATGCCTAAAGATTGGATCTTTCAATAAGATAATGATCCCAAACATAAGTCGAAGCTGGTCCAGGAGTTTTGGAAAATGCGAAAAGTGAAGTTTTTAGATCACCCAGCTAAATCCCATTGAAAATTTGTGGGATACACTTGGAATTTGCGTTGCAACAAGAAAACATTCGAACAAAGCTGCATTATGGCAAAATCTGCAGGAAGAATGGGAAAAAATACCAAAGGAGTACGTTCAGCGCTTAGTTGAATCAATCTCTCATAGATGTGCTGCTGCAATTCCTGCAAAGGATATGGTTACAAAGTATTAGTTCTTAATAAGCAAAATAACAATTTTCTATTTTTTTAATTATTATTACACCATTAAGCCATTTCCCTTTCGGGGTAGGCGTGACTCACTCGGCAGGGGAAAGAAGTAGTGTGTGGATGGGATAGAGATTTTTCAGATTG
>NC_046661.1:60333476-60337082 GCF_010883055.1 Belonocnema kinseyi
AACACCTTTATGCAATAAGTTTATTTTCTCAGTCGAAATCATGTCAAAGTTAAGTATCAAATCGTCATATGGTGGAGATTGTAGTTCTAACGTCAGTCCCACTATATTTTATAAACGTTTATTACTTTATAAATCTATAATATAAGTGTGGCCCACTACTTTTGAACACCATAATAAATACATTGTCAAGAAATTGTCAATGATCTGTTTTAAAAATATCTAAATTCCTTAATTTTGATTTTCATTAAAATGCTACTAGTTTATATATTCGCAATCTTTCTAAGCTGTTTTTATTTACTGTGTATAGTCGAAAATGTATTTGGCCCTTTTGCACACCACTGTATATTTATATTGAGTTACAGAGACAGAATGAAAATTGCAAATTTGTATTTCGCACCAGGTATTCCGTGTTTGAAATATCGATTCGGTCAATATCGATTGTTTGTGAATAGTAATAAATTTTCATTTTCAGTAGGTTAGGAAAGTGCAAGTAAGTGAATAATTATAGTTTATACCTATTATTGACCTCATGAAATGAAAAAAAGTTTACTCGTAAAATACACAACATACTTTTTATAATTATTGTTCTTTTTTATGTAGGGTGATTTTTTTGGACATATTTGTGGTCGCCATAAGTTTTGTGGTTAAGAAATGAACACGTGTGCACGAGAAAAGAAATTTTAATCTTAACTGATTTAGTGTAGTAAAGTGAAATATTGTGAAATTGATAACATAAATAAAATAATGTTTCTTAATACTTATAATTAGTTTTCAATTATTTACCGCAGTTTAATTATTCACATTCAAGCATAACCCTTAAGCTGCCGCACGATTATCACATGCACGTGCGCACGATATAGGTCGCAAAATGCAGGCACTTAAGGACGATAAATCCTCACGAGATGCGCGCATTTTGCGTGCGATATGATTGCATATTGTTATCTGGATGTCCTCCCCAGTAATAAGCGTTGAACCTAGAAAAATTAAGATTTTGTATTCCTATGAATACGCGATTTTTCTCCAATTAAAAATCCCATAACAGGAACAGAAAAAGTGCAATTCCTATTCCTCTCAATCGACTTATTAAAATTTAAAGAAAGGATTTTTAAACCTATTTTTCATTATTAAATCTTTTTATAACTTATAAATTCGAAAAATATTCAAATTTATATTTATGAATATTCTAATAATGCGTTTAAACGTGTGCAAAAATTTAATAAAGAAATCTATTTAAATGTGTGAATTAAAAGAATTTTAACTCTAGAGAGGCGGACTTGAGTTGATTAAGAATAAATTTTCAAATCATGTATTCTACATGAAGGAATTAGAACAATTTATTACACATATTTTCTAAAAATTATTAGAAGAAATTGAATGATCTCAAAATATGAACACTTTTAGGAAATAGAAGACATCTCTGTGAGGTTTATCTATCGGTGCAATAACAAGAAATTAAATATATTGAAAACACAGTGGTAAGTAAATAGGTAAACAGAAAATATTAATGTACAATTCTTCTTAATTTTTTGTTAACGAAGATGAATTCATCTTATCCTTACCGATAGAAATCTCATAGTATAGTCTAAAGATTCTCAAGGCTCTGAGAAGCTCTGAGAAATTCTCCGCAGGCACTCCGGTAGATATATTTAAGGGTCCAGGTAGCGCGTTTAAATGGTCTGAAGGCTGTAAAATATCCTTTTCGAAATTGAAATAAAAATACGATCATAAATGACAAGCAGAGAGGCAGAAATTGAAATAAGAATTCGATCAATAGATTTTTTAAATTTCAAAGTTAGCAGCCTAAAACATAATAATTCGGAATCTACCGGTTCCGATGATTGCAGATATCTAACTTTTTTTAAGTGTTTAAAATTGGAATTAATACAATGTTTCTCGTAAATGGAATGAGATACGCCAAAAAAGACAACATTTTTAAATTCAATTCCAAAACTGTATATTAGTATATGAGTTATAATTATAAATAAGTATAATGAAAAAATTCACCAATAAAAAAAGTGTTAATAATTTTAAGAATAATTTAAAAAGGGAGAGTCGGGATAGCGATGGCCAGCTACTGTAAATAACTACCCGCCTGGTACGTGACGAATACAAAAGCGCCATTATATTATTACTTTGAAAATTTCTTATTGCAAAACCCATGTTGCTTTACATAGTTTATGCTAATCGTGGAAGGGATGCAATTAATCGGCACGCGTGCGCCTCGCACTTCATTGACACGTGTGCGCCTCGCACTTTATCGGAACGCATGCGACTCGCACGAGGTGCAACACGTATGTCACGCATATGCAAACACATCTGTTGGGTGACCTGCATGACATACGGGTGCGCGCATATTGTTATTTGGGATATGTTTATTAAATTTGTTTGGAACATCATATGATTTATCAAATAAGTATGATTGCTAATGAAATTTTCATTAAATTACCCGAATAATGCATTTGTTTTTTAAAAAATATAAATTTTATTACCTAATTATGAATTTTCCTGAAATCATAATGAAGTTTCCAGTTGAAAGGACTGACATAGAAAAAAACTCATTTTTCGGTCCACAGATGCGGGAATAGTGCATTTGTTTGTTAAATTTGTATTAAAAAATCATGAACTTTTTCAACTCATCATGAATGTTTTTGAACTTATTATGAAGATCGCAATTAGAAGTCCGTCATCGAAAAAAAAGAATTTTTCCGTCGACAGATGCGCCAATAATGCATTTATTTATTGAATTTCTTTAAAAAAATGATAAAATTGATCAAAAAATTATGAACTTTGCTCAAGTTATCATGAACTTCCTAATTCAAAAAGTTGACTTAGAATAAAAGTCTGTAGACAAATGCCTGATAAATGCATTTGTTTGTTAAATTTTTAAAAAGAAATCATAATTTTATTAAATTATTATAAATGCTGCTGAAATTGTTATGAAGTTCCCAACTGAAAAGACTGGCATTGCAAAAACTAAATTTTTGTGCCGACAAATGCTCGAATAATGAATTTGTTTATTTAATTTGTTTAAAAAGGTCATAAGATTATCCAACAAATTATGAATGTTTCTAAAATTATCATAAAGTTCCTAATTTAAAAAAGTTGGCATAGAAAAAAACTAATTTTTCTATCGAAAATCCTCGATTACTACATTTGTTCATTAAATTTGTTTATAATATGAACAATTATAGTCTTGAGACATTTGTTCAAAAAAGGGAGTATTCACTTATGATGTCACGTACCAAGGGGCAGGAGCGGGGGATCTTATCAAGCGTGACAAATCGTGACATATGGGTGGGTGGGGGGGGGGGGGGGGGGGGGGGGGGGGGGGGGGGGGGGGGGGGCGAGTCATTCTACGGGTGATGTCATGGAAGGTTTTCTTGTTTTTAATTTGCAAACTGAAAAGTACTAAATTCATATATCTAATAGCTGTTCGATATGTTCTATGAGCAGAATAAAAAAGTGTTAATAATCAGGTTTATAATTTTGATTATGTTCATATGACGTTTGATTCCCATATTCGAGAAGATTCCGAAAATTATTTTATAATTATTTAAGAAAATGTGAAAGGGGTGGGGGGTCGAAAGAACAAGACGTAATATTATA
>NC_046661.1:60337092-60337775 GCF_010883055.1 Belonocnema kinseyi
AATACAGCGTGACTTCATATGTGAACGCTCCCAAATAATTTGTTTACAATTTTTTGTTTGTTTATTGTATAATCTTGAAATGTCTTTAACTAATGATACTCTACGCAACTGATGCGATTTCAATAATTTTCCTGTTATTGACGAGCACCGGGAACATCAAATAGAAAAAATAGCCATTTTTTCGTCATATTTGTTTATTTATAAAAAAATTGAAAATCTTATTCGAAAATCAGGCTCGACAACTCTCTTAGAAATCTTATTAGCTTTTAAAAAAATGGTTCAAATCGGTCAATATTTGTGGGCTGTACGCTATTTTGAATAAAAAAAGTCATTTTTTGCCAATGTGCGTCGCAAACTGTCATACGCAGTCATACGTGAAGTACGCCGTGATGGCGATATATATGAGACGCATTACGCATGCACTCTCGTACCCATCACTGCTTTGTGACCATTGATGGCAGGATGCGTGCGTTATAAGTTGCTAAACGTGGCTCGCTCGAATGCGAGTACTTTGCCTCGCACGATTGTTATCTGGGCTGTAGTTTCCAACAATATTACTGTTGCCCCTGCAGAAGGCTGCCAAAGGGGGAGGGTCGGTAAGGCCGGTTTTTGGCCTAATTTATTTTTGGACCAAAAAATCTGAAAAAATCATGGTAGTATCTTATAGGTATCCCGAGTCGATT
>NC_046661.1:60337875-60357344 GCF_010883055.1 Belonocnema kinseyi
ATCCGTTGAACTCTATCGCTTCAGGTTCAAGGTCATTTGAAGGTCATTTGAAGGTCAAATCGAGAAAAAACGGTAAAAAAATTAAAAAAAAATATGTTATAGATTTTTTGGTCCAAAAATAAATTAGGCCAAAAACCGGCCTTACCGACCCTCCCCCTTTGACAGATTATATGCACCAAGCTTTACGAAAGCGGCCTTCCCTTAGCAACGGGAGATTTTTTAACCCAATCTATAAGGTTCTTGAAAGAAACGAGTACAAGAAATTTGAAAAAACTAGAATTTCCTAAACACTTTTATATCCATGAGGAGCTGAAAATTAATTATAATAAATTTGTCAAACAATTAAAAAATACAAGGTAATATTTAAAAACTTAATCATTTTTATTGAAAGTTGGAAAAAACGATACATTTCTAATATCTACATACAATTTCATTATAGTACTACTCCGTTTGGTAACTACTTTTCATGAAATATTCGCATGAAAGTTAAGCATTCCTTTTAGTAAAAGCATATTTCTATTTATTTTATCTTTAATTTTGCACCTTTTACTTGAATTTGACGGCTTTTATTATACCTTTCATTAATTTGTTGCAAAGTTGTAATTGTTTAAACAATATCGTATATGGTCCATATTTTTACTGGTTTATATGACATGATTTGTTTGAAAAATTTGTTTTCCTGTTCATGTTTAACTAATCCACAAGGTAGAAGGTTTAATGATCTTATATAAATTTGGCCATATTTTTCCTATCACTTTAACAAATAAAAAAAACTTGGGTCTCACGGAGCCCCGTTTATAGCGGTATTATTTTATTATTATTGAAGTATTATTAAAGCATAATAAATAGTTTTTTAAAAAGAATTTTCGTTTAACCGTTACAGATGTAAATTTATTGAATGGATGTCTATTTCTATGTGCACGTAGCGTGTGAAAACATTTGCTCTAAGCATTAATTGCTGCAAAAGTCATACCTGTTGAATTGAAATTTAAAAATCTCAAATTCACGCAAAAAAGGTCTGAAATCTCATATTTTTGTATTCCGTGAACAATACACTGTTGGAACATTCCATTACACCTGTAAAGTTGCCTAATGCGTCCACTGGGCCAGTTGCTGGCATAACCCTGTACGATGCAAGTACCCGACTAAGTATATTACATTACAACAAGCTTTGGGTACATTTGATCAATTTGTGGCTGTTGGAACGGGGCGCACAAAAATAGCGTAATCTATGAGACACTTAAAACTTACCAGCGGTCAATGATAATTCGGTTTTAAAAATGCATTCTGAACATTTTTTCGTCATCAAAAAGGGTTCCACGGTTGTGGTCTATATGCTTGCTATTAGCTTTTTCGAAAGAAATCAAGTAACAGCTAAAAAATAAGAGTAAAGTGGTTACCCAAACTACGTGCATTAAGTGATCCCAGATCTGAAACGAGACGTGGTCCAATGCTATGACAGGGCTATGTCCGTATGAATATAGAAGGAGACGCTGTAAATGACTGAGTTCCGCGCGCAACCCATTTCTCCTCTTCTGAATTTGAAAACTCGAAGGTGCACGATTGCCGGTCGGAACACTTCGGCGATTCTATTTATCTATCTATCTGCTAACTGCTTTGAAATAAATTCAGGAGCTTAGGATTTTAATATTTCCAGATTTTGATGCTGACGATTCTCATGATTTGAATAGATCGCGCGCCTCTTGATATGCGTATATTTTGAGGTTATGTTACTTCATGTATAAAATAGAAATTATATAAATATTAATACTATTATATATATTTAAAAATTTGTCATAAGGACAAACGCAGGATTTCGCCTATATATATATATATACATAAATATATACGTACATTAATAATGATAATATTATAATTATGTTATATTATAATAGTCTTATTTATATCTTGATCCGCATTTGAAAGAAATTAAAGAAATTGGCGATTTTGGAATTCATCTCGTTTGGATGAAAATTCAATTATTTGATTGAAATATTAATTACTTTTTTTGAAAATGTAAGTATTTTGTAAAAAAAGTCCTCTTTATTTGAAGGTTCATCTCTTTCGTTGAAAATACATTTTTGAAACTGACAATTAATCAATACCATTTTTGGTTATGAAATCATGTGTTTTGCTGAAAGGTCGTCTTTCTTTGTAGAAATTAAATTGTTTTATGGTAAATTTATACTTTTTGATTAAAAATTACATTTTTCGGTTGAATTATCAACAATAAATATCTTTTGGTTGTAAAGTCGTTCTGTTGTAGATGCAACTATATTGTTAAAAATTTAAATAATAATTTTTTGGTGGAAATACTCTTTTTGTTTTTAAAATTAAATAATTTCGTTGAAAGTTCATGTATTTTGTTGGAAATTGACCTTGTTTAGTAGAAATTTAATCTTTTTGGCTGAAAATGTATAATTTTTGGTCAAAAATACAATTGTTTGGTTAAAGTATCAACTGTATATGTTCTTGGGTTTAAAAGTCGATTATTTCACTAAGAGTTGAACTACTTTGTAAAAAAATACGTTTTTTAACAAGGTTTTTTAATTATGGTTGAAAATTTAACTATTTGGTTGAAAGTTTAACTCTTTCATTGAAAACTCATATTTTTCGCTTAAAAAATTTAACTTTTTGAAGATAAGTCGTCTTTTTTACTTTAAAATTAAATAATTTCTTTAAAAATTTATGTATTTTGTTTAAGATTTGTCTTTTTTTGTAGATCATTTATTTTTTTGGTCGAAAATTCATCGGATTGGCTGACAATTCAACAACTTTGTTTAAAATTAATTTTTTCTGTTAAAAATTATTTATCTTTATCAGAAAATGTAACTATTATATGATTGATTAAAAATTAATCGTATAAATTGGTTAAGTTGGAAAATCGTTTTTTTTATAGAACATTAATCTTCTTGGTCAAAAATTCACCTTTTCCCTTGGAAATTTAACAATTTTGTTGAAAATTTGTTTTTTTTCTTGTTTTATTCAATTTTGTATCACAGTTTTTATCTGGAAATTTTACTATTTCATTTTTGGTTGAAACTTTATCCTGTACATTGTATCAGTTAAAACACCAATTATTTGATAGAAAATTAATTTATTTTCTTGAAAAGTAAACTTTTGGGTTGAAAATTGAGTTATTGTGTTAATTAGATTTTTTTCCTAAAATTAAAAAAACTGCAAAATAAAAAAATTGCCTTAAAATCGTCCTGATTCCTTTTTAAAAAATTTTTAAAATCTTTTCAAATACTCACTTAAAATTAATTTTTCAAACTATAAAATCATTTTCAATTTTCTTAGCAATCACAACAATTTTTGTTATTCTTTTGAAATATTTTACAATTCTCAAAAGCTTTTTTTTTTTAATCTGCAAGAATCTACATCGTGTTTCAAATTATTTCAAATAATTTCAAGTTTTAAATTAATTTTGAATATTATTCTAAATTAAAATTGTAGCGTTCAAACTTAAAATTTAGCTCATTACAATTTTAACAATTCAAGGCTTTCTATTTCGAACCGCTCTGTTCAAATGTGTATAGTTTTTAATAGTTGTTTATAATGGCTTGTCTCAGATTTGAATTATATTTTTTTTTCAAAAAATCTCTGATCCAATTCACAAATGCATACAATTGCTTTAAAAAATTCCCTGTTCCAATTCAAAATTCAGGATGATTCAGCCAAAAAGATGATTTTTTTACAAAACAGTGTAAATTTATTTTTAAACGGAATAATTCAAGGACTTCTGGTTAAAAAAATATAAACTTACTTTCAATGCTTTGAATTGAAGAATAAATAAATAAATTTTTTAATGTTAAAGACTGAATAATTTTGATCAATAAAAATGGATTAATTACCATTCCTTTTTAATTGGAAACTTTTTAAATTATAAATTGAATTCGTGTATTTTAAGTCGCTTTATATTATTAATTTTTACATTTTTATTTAGAAATCCAAACTCAAAAGTCTTATTTACGAATTGACAATTTTGAAAATCGAACGTTGTAACAAAACAGTTTCATTTTCAACTAAGAAAAACGACGAAGTTTCAACCAAGTCCTTAAATTTTTAACGAAGGAGATGAATTTTCATTTGAAATTATGAATCTTTAACAAGAAAAGGCTTACATTTTTTATTAAAAACTGTTGAACTCATCCAAACAGAAAAATTTTTTCACAAAACAGTTGAGTTTTCAGTCTTTAACTAAAATGATGAATCTTCAAAAAAATCTAATTAACATAATAAATCAATTTTCAACCAAAAAGTTTACTTTTCAACAAAATAAATTAATTTTCCATCAAATAATAGGTGTTTTAAATAATACAATGTATAGGATAATGTTTCAACCAAAAATGAAATAGTACAATTTCCAGATAAAAACTGTGCTAAAAAATTGAATTGAACAAGAAAAAAAAACAAATTTTCCACAAAATTGTTAAATTTTCAAGGGAAAAGGTGAATTTTTGACCAAGAAGATTAATGTTCTATAAAAAAAACGATTTTCCAACTTAAACAATATATACGATTAATGTTTAATCAAAAATGTATTTTCAAAGAAAGAGATGAACCTTCATATAAAATTTTTTTTTTTAAAAGTAGTTGAACTTTTGATAGAAAAGAGGACTTTTTTTGTACAAAATAGTTACATTTTCAACAAAATAATTAATTTTTCAATCAAATAATTGAGTTTTTATCCAAATGAGATGAATTCCAAAATCGCCAATTTCTTTAATTTCTTTCAAATGCGGATCAAGATATAAATAAGACTATTATAATATAACATAATTATAATATTATCATTATTAATATACGTATCCCAATCTCCTGAATTTATATCAAAGCAGTTAGCAGATAGATATATAAACAGAATCGCCGAAATGCTCCGACCGGAAATCGTGCACCTTCGAGTTTTCAAATTCAGAAGAGGAGAAATGGGTTGCGCGCGCAACTCAGCCATTTACAGCGTCTCCTACTATATTCACATGGACATAGCCCTGTCATAATATTGGACCACATCTCGTTTCAGATCTGGGATCACTGCGTGCATGGAGACCAAAGCAACTGACAGCTGTTTGGCGCTGATCCCTCAGCGTTACTTGATCGTACTACCAAGCCATGGACATAGGAAACACGGGACTAGGCATGTAATCCTAACTTTGGCGAGCGCGGTTGAATCCACGGAAGGGGGGGGGGGGAATTCCATGAGTGGGGAGAGCCGCCATCTTGAGATGTGCCATTTGATTTTGCGCACGAGCATTTTTGCCGACAAACTGTGCATGAAAATATAAACATGTGGGCGCTACCATGTTTTTCGCGGGGCATCAAAATATGGCTGACCTCCCCACGCAATAACGTATCTAGTCCCTTGTTTCCTATGTCTATGTACCAAGCATGTGTACTGTCGGTAAATTTGCACTCCTCTAGGCGATAATTTTAAATTACAATATAAATACGATTTGTGTTCTTAATTTTGTACTTGTTTATTTACATGTTTTTCTTTGCTTCGGAATAAGAAAATGATGGAAAGTGATCAAAAGATGCCGTAGTAAACTTGCTGATATTAATTGATAATATTTTTTCATTTAAAAAAATATATTATTTATTGATTTATTTACATGTCTTGTTGTGTTGTAATGTGCAAAACACAATGGAAATGACGCATTACGTAGAATTGCATAAATAAGGTAAGTATTTTACGACCTGTTCTCGCTCTATAGATCACTAATATCACTCGCGTAAGTTTCTTATTGAAAATAACAACATCTGCAGATTTTTACAGAGATTTAAAAACCATCGTCCTTTCAATATCGAGATACATAATAGAAATTATTGAACACAGCAGCAGCCGAATTTGATAACGAATTTTTGCAGGACAAATTTGCAAAAAAAGGAAATAACTACATTACCGGCGTTTACTGTTTACAAAATATTTTCTACACCCTTATTCTCAAAGATTCATTATTCTTAGATATCAAAACAGTGCACTCGGAGAGATTCAATGAAAAAAATTAATTGAATTATTATTATCTTTTTTTTATTAAACTTTTACTCAGGTGAACCCTGTTATACATCATAGCCATAGACTGAGTCAACTGACTGATCAGATTAGAATGTTATAAGTTAAGTCAAATATTTTAATACGATGCTTGAAACCTCCTGCGATGATTTTGTAGGTATACAATTACGTGCGGCCATGAGCGTTGGAGGTGACAACAGTCACATCTGGATGCTTTCTTAGAGCTACCATTTGCCACTCAACGGATTGTTAGTCGTTGACTTCCTGTTGGTCAAGAAAGTTTCTTACAATTCGACAGGTGTTTAATAAAACCGCCATGAGCTGCTGCCAATACACTACTGACCCCTAAGTGTTCAATATGTTCAGTGCATCTTGCGTGCACATAGCCTGTAGCCGAAATCAAAATGGGATGAATAGATGCATGATTCACATTCCTCTATATGGTGTTTACTTCAGGCTGTAACTCGCCATATTTGTGGATCTTGGTTGTATAGGTTGACTGTGAATTTCTGTTAAGCTGACAAGCAATGTCGATGATGTAGACTTCTCCACCTTTTGTTTCTCGCATCACGATGCCAGGTCGATTGGCCCGGATTTAATGATCCGTTTGGATAGTAACATCCCAATATGAAATGTAATCTTCGCTTTCTGAAACGGGCATTGGATTGTATCTATAGAAAGGAATCCATTCTTAGAAGAGTCCTAGGTTTAGGGCAAGTTGTTGATTTATAATGCCCGCTACATCATTATGTTTAGCGTTTTGCTCAATTTATTCAACGCTAAACAGAACCATAGAGCGCTGAAGGAGTCTACTTGAAATATACCCGCCGCAAAGCGTATTGATCTAGTTATACTTGGTTGTCCATGATCAAAATACTTGATTCTTGTACCCCAGAGCCTCATCGCATGGATTAGAAAGTCAATAATGCATGGCTAAATTTTGTAAAGTTTTAAGAACTTAAGAAAATAGTCATGCGGCACGGAAGGAAACGGTTGCTTGTAGTCAATGTATGCCATGTCTAAGTTCCTTCGATGCTTACGAGTTTGAGTCATCGCAACAGCGTCTATAGTGACTAGATCTTTACAGCCTCGAGACTTTTTACAACATCCTTTTTGTTTTTTTTGTAAGAATGTCATTCTCGTCGCAATGAGAATATACCTCATCTGCAGTGATAGCTGTAAGACATTTATAAATTGTTGGAAGACAGGCTATCGGTTGAAAGCCAGATGGATTTTGAGGGTCTGGTTTTTTTGGTGACATATACGTAGTACCCTGAAGCATAAAGCCTGGCGTGTTTCATGATTTTCTAAAAACACCTTGCCAACGCAAGATGCACACTCGTCAGGTACTTGTACCAGAAGTTGTGCACTATGTCCGGACCTGGAACTTTCCAATTACTTGCCCTTTTCAAGACCGCTGAAACATCTAAAGCTGTGATGTATAGCAGTGGCATTTCAGGGCTATTGCTTGCCCTTGCTCCCTCCAGTTTGAACCACACAGTGTCTAAATTGCATCTGACCAGTAGTTAGTCATATCTTGCAAATGAGGGACTTCGGTGTCTAGCTGGTTATTTGGCTTTACTCTCAGTACACGATAGAACCTTCTTTCGAATGTCTGAAAGTTTCAATTTTGCTGCCTCCGTGCACTAATTTCCTTGTACCAACGCGGTCTTGCAGTAAGAACATCAAGTCTCTGTTATTGGGAGTCTATAATCTCATCCAATATTGCTGGTGTTAAAGTCTCGATGTACCGAGGGTCGATGATTCTAGTAACATGGTTTATCAGCTTTCTGTTTCTATTTTCTTTTTTATATTGAGTTAATCGACCCAATTTGCACCTTACTTTGCTGACATCTATATCCAACCTGATCTTCCATGGTGGATCTCAATCCCTTGCTGAGACAAAAGCTGCATTTGCAGGCCTAGTTTTCCGACCCAACGTTTTCACGGTTGCTATAACGGCACAGTATACACAGTATACACAGTACCATATACTTTGCACCTCTAACGCAGCTTTGCTACATTCAAATACGTAGGTAAACCTTGTTGTCGAGATGTGTTATTAGTGCACGCAGATCATTTGTGATGTTCATTTTGGGCAGAGATTGCCTTTGTGTTGGTTCTACATATCTGAACTCTAGTAAAGCATGGCCAAAATTCAATTCAAGGTGCTGTAGTTTTTCTATGATTTTCCTATTCACATCATCGTTATTAATATCCGGATGTGGTTCCAATGGATCCGGTACATGATATTCATTATTCCTAGTACCTATGACTTCAACATGAATCAAGTCTTCGTTGTCCACATCTTCAAAGTCGAGTTCATTAATAGGAGGCAGCTGTTCCACTTCCATTTTGAGAGCAGCTATTTTAGCAGCCGAAAGCAGCTTGTTTACAGATATTGAGCGTTTTTATCTGCCAGATTCTGCTCATTGATTTCTGTGGCTAGCCCTGGGTACTTAAGTAAGAAGCGTCTATAATGTTCTCTCCTCACACTTTGCCCACATTTGTCTGCCAAAAAATAAAGGCGCATAACATCTCTGTTCATATGGTATGTCCATTTTCCTTGCTCTTTTGGTTGCTGAACCTCTGCTTCTGCCTCTGCCTGTATAAGGCCATCCACCTCTGGAGGATGGGATGGTGTTGGATTATCAATAGGTTGATGAAGAACATCAATTGCTCCTGCTTGACCATTTGACGCGGCTTCCTCTAACTGATGTTCATTGCCGTCGTTTTTCCACGCCAAATCAACCTGTTGCTTAATGTCCATTGCTCGGTCTTCTGTCACGTGTAGATTAGTCCTGATGTCCGTCACCTTACTTTGCAGCAAGTTTCGTTTTCAAATTGTATTCTTTTTCTATTTTCATTTCAAACTTCGCATTTTCGTAATAGAGACGCACCAATTCCTCTTCATTGTGGTATCCCAATTAAATACTCTCCCGGGGTATTTCTGTCGAGGTGGTTCGCTGCAAATAGCTAACGCTATTTAAAGCATTCAGCTGTTTGATTAGTGAGGTCTGCCTGACCATCTTGCAGCTCACCATCGCCACCATCCCGCATGCTGTGGCACCCGAGCTGTGGCTCCAGGGGCGCCCGTCGATCCTCGGGAAGTGACAAGCGTTTCAAAATCTTTAATATACTTTCCATTTTTCATTTATGGGTTTTGTTGTTCTACGTAGTCCCTCTCCTCTTCGTTATCAGCTTATTTGGCATGGGAAACCCTATCAGTAGCAATGCTACTGCTTCAATTTCTGCTATATAGAATGATTAATTAAATCATTAAATTAACTGAATTAAATAATAATAATAATAGTAATAATAATTCCATTAATTTTTTACATTGAATCTCTCCGAGGCACTATTTTAGTATCTAAGAAGAATGAATCTTGTCGAATCGGGGCGTAGAAAATAGTTTGAAAATTTTTCCTGAAAAAATGGTTACTAAATTCGATGTCTTCTGGTAGAATAATTAATTAATTACACAGGGTCACAAGATGAAATTGAGGTGGAGCATTTATCAGCCTAGTTTACCTTTATATCTTTGGGGTCGCTGATCACAATCCCAGGGTCCATGCGACGCCATCACGTCTAGACCAAGGTCAAATGAAGGTCAAACACCTTTAATTCGATTAATGAAATATTGTTGACCCCGGATTCTGAAATAGCAGAAAATTCAACGTCCGAATACGTCTTGACCTGTTGATCAAACGGACCTCTGAAGGTCATTTGGAGGTCATCTAGAGGTCCAATCCTTATTTTGATCTCAAAGCTGATGTGTTAGCTATGAACGGGTCTTGAACCAGTGGACCTTTATGTTTTTGGGGTCGCTGAGAACGCTCAGGTGTCCATATGGCCCCATCACGTCAAGGTCGAGGTCAAATGAAGGTCAAACACCTTAATTCGATTGATGTAATTTTTTTGACCCCGGATTTTGAAAGAGCGGAAAATTCTACGTCCGAATGCGCCTTGACTTGTTTGTCGAACCGACCTCTGAAGGTCGTTTGCAGGTCATATAGAGGTTAAATCCTTCTTTTAATCTCTCGGCTGATGTCTTAGCCAGGAACGGGTCTCGAACCAGTTGACTACGTGCGTATGTGGGTACAATATGAGTCTTTGTGTTGATCCGTGTATGGCCATGTGTGCCTGTGTGTGTGCATCTGTTCTGATTCCACTCATTTCTCAAGGGTTTTTGGCGCTACGGAAAAAATTGCGGGTGTTGAAGCAATTCTAACTCGAAATTTGAGTTCAGATGTTATATAATGAGATTATTTAAGTTGGTAGAATGGATTCTTTTAATGGAATTCCATAGTAGATTTGTACACACAATGCAAATTGAACATTTATGTACGACGTGTTCGTTTGTTCGTAAAAGATCTACGGAGGGATTTTCTTTTGTGTACATTTGACGTGTCTCTTTTCAAAGTCCAACAGTAGTCTGACATCATGTCAGTATCTTCTCCCAAAGTCTTTCAAGTCTTGGTGAAATCTCTCGTCCTGCTCCTCACTGAAGTCCCTCAGATTTTCAGGGAAGAAATCAATGTGAGAATGGAGGTAATGGATCTTTAAATTCCTTAAACATACCATCGTTCGGTAGTTTTCCAACAGTCTGTCGGCAATATTCTTGTAATAAGGGTCTTTGTTATTCCCCAAGAATTTTTTTTTAATTCCTTTGAAACTATTCCAAGCTGTTCTCTCATTAGTTGTCATTCTCATTTCAAACTATCATTATTTATCAGTTCCTTTATTTGGGAGCCAACCAAAACACCTTAATTGATTTTCATTTCAGAAATATTGGGATATTTCTCAAATATATACATGAAAGCATCGCTCTCCGATACCATCATTGGTTTGATAAGCTGTTTAAATAAGCCGAGTTTGATATGTAATGGTGGAAGGATGATTTTATGACTAGGAATGAGATTCTTTTGTAGTATGTTCATAGATCCTGGAGTTAATTCTTGCCTGAGTGGCCAGTCCTTTTTCACATAATCTTGTTCTCGGGCACGACTGTCCCACTCACAAATAAAACATGGATACTTTGTGTTTCCACTTTGTTGACCTAATAAAGTACTGGTTATTTTCAAATCTTCAACTAATTTTCACTTGTGACTATCATACTTCAATTTTCGAGTAGAAAATGGAGATTATTGTATTGCTCTTTCAAGATCACTGAATAACCAACCGGTATAGGGGCATATATGTTTCCATTGTGAAGTAAGACAGCTTTCAAACTCCTCACTGATGAATCAATAAATAGTCACCAGTCACTTGATACATATTGAAAACTATTATACTCTTTTATCAGTACTTCAACATCATTGCAATAAACCAAACCAAGTCACTTAGCTCGTCATGAGTAAAACCATGAGAATTTCTGGGTTGACCATCTTCTGATTTTTGCAATTCATTTAGCTCGTCATTTTGTTGATCTTCGAATTCTTCCAGTTGCATTCTTCTATCTATATCATCAGTTTCTGTTTCAAAAGAGACTTCGTCAGTAAATATCTGATGTTCACTTTCAACCTGCTCATTGTTGATTAAAACATCATGAGTCACAGATTGAACAGATACATATAATATTGTAGAATTATTCTTTCTATTGTACCCAGATGTATTGGTCAAGCAGAAATAGCAATCAGTATCATGATTTTTTGACTCTCGCCAGATCGTAGGAGAAACAAATATCTATTTTTTCTTTTCCGTGATTCGCAGGGAGCAAGTGACGCATAATATTTTTAGAGTCCAAAAATTGTCCATTCCACTGGTATCTATATTGAAACATTTTTTGTAATGTGCTTTCAATTTATTTGTAAATTGCCTCCCCGATTCGTGATGACTTATTTCCCACAAACAACGCAAAAATTGTTTAATGAATGATAACATGGGCTTGTTGATGAACTTGTAGCATTAGACTCTAAAAGGGCCAAGTTTTTCACCAAATTAGAGCTGTGGTCACATGATGACGACGATTAGGGGCCCGCTTGCTCACCCTGACCAATCGCCGATACTGGGTTTCCGAGTACCTGTATCGTACGGTTACTTTTTCTTGTGCCTGTAATGACGGCTTGAACGCCTTCACCCAGGGACTTCTCCGGTGACCCGTTGCCCACCGTCACCACGTAAAGGTGCCCTGGGAGCAGGCACAAAAAATGTCGATTCACGATGTCCTTTCTTATAGCATATTATGTAAGTAATAAATCTTGGCCTCTGTTTGACCTGGAGAATGACCCTGTTGGTCATCTAAGGTCATCTAGACGACCTCCAAACGACCTTCAGAGGTCGGTTCGACAAACATGTCAAGACATATTCGGACGTCAAATTGTCCGCTCTTTCAGATTCCGGGTTAAAAAATGGCATCAATCGAATTAAGGTCTTTGACCTTCATTTGACCATGATCTAGTCGTGATGGGGTCACATGGATACCGGGATCATGATCAGCGACCCCAAAGACATAAATGTCAACTAAGCTGAAAGATGTTCCACCTCAATTTCATCTTGTAGCAATGTGTTATATAAGGTCGTATATTTTTTCCCACTTTTTACCGTTGCAAAATAAAAACTATTGCGATTACTTCGTGACCTTCTAATAGAAATTTTAACGTAGATTCCGAATTTCACCAATTTGAGTGTTTATCTTGCTGGGTTTTTTTTAGTTTTTGTTGCATGCTACGGAACGGATACTATGTGGAGCGATTTTAAGCATTTTCAAAGGTTTCAAGACAATGACAGAATTTTCTTAAGATGTCTAAGGAAATTTAAAGTGATTTTTTAATTGAAAATAACTTTAATAGAAAAATAAAAGAATTTAAATGATTTTAAATGATTTCCTAAATTTAAAAAATAAGTCTTTAAGATACATTCAAGACTTCCTTTTTCATTCGAGTAAAAGATTAAGAGACATTTAAAAGTTTTGGAAGGATTCATAAGTAATATAAAACTTGAAAATATTAATTTTTTTGTTCAATTGCAGATTTGTGAAATTTTGGAAAAAGTTATCCAAGGAATTTTTGAAGGCTTTAACAGAATAAATATTCTCGTTTATATATGTTATATTGTAAAACATCTTTCACCGTTTTACAGTGAGTGACTTTTTGTAATAATATTAGTAATTATAATAAACTTTAGGAATAAGGACTTGCCTATAAAGGGTCATTCACAAAATATGTAATACGTTTAAGGGGGGGGGGAGTCTGCCGAAGTATCATTCTTCTTATTAATATCAATGGAAAATGTATCACGCAGCGGCGAGGGGGTCAAAAATTCCTGAAAAATGAATCACGTATTTGGTAAATGGCTACATCGCTCTTCCAATTTTTTCCCGTTCTCTTCTATATTTATGTAACGCACATATAGAAGCGTGTGCTTTCTTGCTATATTTTTAGTAAAAAATGTTTATTTTTTGACAATTACATAAAAAAATGTCAACTTTATTTTGTACATTTTTAAACATTTTTAAATACTAAAAAAATGTAACACCAACTGTCGGTAATGCATTAACCAGTAACTCACCGCGACCATCGCCTTGTACCTTGTAGAATTAAGTATGTCAAATTATGTGCACTAGACTTATATGGGCACGCTAACTTTTGTACTCATTTTTATTATTTACCCATTCTTTAACAAATATGAATTTGTTAAAATTTTCCGAGCACTTACATTATTGTTGAAATTATATTTCGAAAGAATCAATTCAGTGAGTGCGTGTAAAGTAAAATTTACTAGTACTATTATTAGGTAACGTTCACGCATTACGTAACGTTATTTTGCACCCTTTTATCTTCCCTCAAACCCTAACTGCAGTTACGTCACATTATTTTGTATTAATTTCAAAAGCTTAACAAACGTCTTCTAAATAAAAACATTTATTTTAAGTCGAAGTGCGGTATAAAAACAAATAAAACAATATTTTGATGTAACACAACGCTTTTTACGTCTCCAGACGTTCGCGTTTTTTACGTCTGGGGTTTTCTTTTGTTTAAAAACTTGAACATAAATATGAAATGTTTCAATATTCTACAGTTTAAAAATCTTTTTTATTCTCCTTAGGTCTTCGCAATATTTATGGAATTTGGTGGTTTAATTTATTTTTTATTATAACAAAACTAAAACATTTTCCTTCAAAATCTTCTACTCTTTTTCGAAATTTAAGGAAATATTTGGAAATGTTTAAACATCTTTTTCAAATTTCTCCTAAAGTTAATTTTTCAAATTAGAAAATTGAAAGAAATTGTGTCAGAAATCTAAAGAATTTTGTTTATTTTCCTGAATTTTTACATAAATCTCAAAATATCTGATAAGTTTTTATTGTTTTTAATCGTTTCCAAACCACTAAATATATCTTAAATTTACTTGGATTTGTTCTAAATTTTTATAGTATGGTAAAATTTTGCTTTAAAAAGATTAAATTTTTTTTTAATTTTACGAAATTATTTGAAAAGTTTTGTAATTTTTTTCAATGTGCTCTCAGAACCCATTAGTAAAAAATTGTTTGAAATTTTCCCATGAATCTAAAGTCTATATTTTTCATTCTCTTCAAGCCCTGAAAAATTGAGTATACCTAAATATTATTTAAATCTTGACAAATTTAAATAATTGTCTTAAGGTCTTCCATATTTTTTTTCCATGTCTTCACCAGGCATTGCTTCCCATTGACATATTAAAATCCAGACTATGGCAAAAATAGGCATGTCTTCCTAGGGCATCACTTCCCCAGTGAAATATTGAAATATAGAGAATGTTTCAAAAATGGGCATGTCTTTCCTGGACATCACTTCCCCAATGAAATACTGAAATCGACAGAATACGGCGAAAATAGACATGTTTTCCGGGGCATTACTTGTTCAGTGAAATATTAAAATCTGGAGACTGTGGGAAAAATTAGCATGTCTTCCAGGGGCATCACTTTCAAACCAAAATATTGAAAATCTAAGAATATGGCAAAAATGGGCATGCGTTCTCCGGGTATTACTTCCCCTGTAAAATTTTCAAATTTAAAGAATATAGCAAAAATGGGCATGTCTTCCCCGGGCATCACTTTTCTAGTGAAATATTAAAATCTGGAGCCTGTGGCAAAAAGGGGCATGTCTTCTCCGTACATCAATTTTCCAGTGAAATATTAAAATCTAGAGCCTGTGACAAAAATGCGCATGTCTTCCATGGGCATCACTTCCTCAGTAAACTCTTTACATCTAAAGAGACTCTAGAAAAAATGCGCATGTCTTATCCGGTTAGTGCTTACCCAGTGAAGTACTGAAATCAACAGACTGTGTCAAAAATAGGAATGTCTTCCCCGGGTATCACTTTCCTAGTGAAATATTGAAATCTAGAGACTTTATCAAAAATAAGCTTGTATTTGCCGCGCATCACTTCACCAGTGAAATATTGAAATCTAGATACTTTGGAAAAAGTGAACATGTCTTCCCCGGACATCACTTCCCCATTGTAATATTGAAATATAGAGACTATGGCCAAGACGGGCATGTCTTGTCCGAGCATCACTTCCCGATTGAAATTTTAAAATCTAGAGACTATGGCCAAAATAGGCATGTCTTCCCCGGGAATTACTTCCCCAGTGAAATATTGAAATCTACAAACTGTTTCAAAACTGGACATGTCTTCCCCGGGCATCACTTCCCCAGTGAAATATTGAAATCTAGAGACTGTGGCAAAAATAGACGTGTCTTTCCCGGGCCTCACTTCCCCAGTGCAATATTGAAATCGACAGACTGTGGCAAAAATGGTCATCTATTCCCTGTGCAGCATTTCCCCAATGAAATACTTAAATCAACAGACTGTGTCAAAAATGGACGTGTCTTCCCCGGGCATCACTTCCCAGTGAAATATTAAATTTAGAGGCTCGGGCGAAAATAGGAATCACTTCCCTGTGCATGGCATCCCCAGTGAAATATTGAAATTTAGAGACTGTGGCAAAAATGGGCATGTCTTCTACGGGCATCAGATATGATATTTTCTGCCACAGTCTGTAGATTTTAATATTTCGCTGGGGAAGTGATGCCCGGGAAAGACATGCCCATTTTTGCCAATGTCTCTTGATTTTAATATATAACTGGGAAAGTGATGCCGGGCAAGACATGTCCAACTGTGCCACAGTGTCTAGATTTCAATATTTCATTGAGGAAGTGATGCCCGGGGAAGGCATGCCTATATTTTGCCAAACCCTGTGGAATTCATCGTTTTACGGGGGATGTGCTACCCGGAGAAGACATGCTCATTTTTGGCAAAGTTTGTCGATTTCAGTATTTCGCTGCGGAAGTGATGCCCATGGAAGACATGCATATTTTTGCCACAGTTTTTAGACTTTAATATTGCACTTGGGAAGCGATGGCCGGAGAAGATATTTCCATTTTGGCACAGTCTCTAAATTTCAATATTTCAATAGCGAAGTGATGCCCCTAAAAGGCAAGCCCATTTTTGCCACATACTGACGATTCCTATATTTCACGGGGGAACTGATACGCGGGGAAGCATACGCATTGTTGCCACAGCCTGTCGATATCGATATTTCACTAGGGGATTGATGCGCGGGGAAGACATACCTATTTTGCGGCAGGTCTTTGATTTAGATATTTTACTGGGGAAGTTCTGCCCGGGGAAGGCATTCTCATTTTTGCCAAAGTCTATCGATTTTTCAACATTTCACGGGGGAAGTGATACCCGTGAAAGAAATGCTTTTTTTTTTGCTTAAGTCTGTCGATATAAATATTTCACTAGGAAAGTAATGCCCGGGCGAGACATGCCTATTTTTGCCATAGTCGCTTTTTGTCAATATTTTGCTGGGGTAGTGATGCCTGAGGAAGACATGGACATTTTCCCTACAGTCTCTGGATTTCAATATTTCACTGGGGAATTGATGCTTGGGCTAGACATGCCCATTTTTTCCATAGTCTGCCGATATTAATATCTTACTAGGGAGGTGATGCCTGAAAAAGACTTGCTTGCTTTTGCTACCGTCTTTCGATTTTAATATTTCACTGTGGAAGTGATGTGTAAGGAAGACATGCTTTTTTCCCCACAGTCTCTATATTTCAATATTTCTCTGGGCAAGTGATGCCCAAGCAAGAAATGCCCCTTTTTGCCACACTCTCTAGATTTTAATATTTCGCTGGAGGAGTGATTTCCGTCAAAATACATGCCTATTTTTTGCATATTCTCTAGATTTCAATATTTCACTAGGGAGGTGATGCTTGGGTAAGACATGTCCAATTTTGCCACAGTATCTAGATTTTAATGTTTCACTGGGAAAGTGATGCCTGAGGAAAATATGTCCATTTTTGCTTACAGTCTGAAGAATTCAATATTTCGCTGGGGAAGTGATGCCCGGGGAAGACATTCCCATTTTCGCATTTTGATTTCAATATTCCATTCCCATTTGATTTCAATATTTCACTGGGGAACTGATGCCCAGGGAAAACATGCATACTTTTTTCACGGATTCTAAATTTCAATATTACACTGGAGAAGCGGTGCTGCCCGGGGAAGAGATTATTATTTTTGCTAAAGTCTTTTGATTTCAATATTTCACTGGGGAACTGATGCCCAGGGAAAACATGCATATTTTTGCCATAGTTTCTAGAATTCAATATTGCACTGGGGAAGCGATGCCCGGAAAAGATATTTCCATTGTTGCCATGATCTCTAGAATTCAATATTTCATTGGGGAAGTGATTCCCGAGAAAGACATGCTAATTTATGCCGCGGTTTCTAAATTTCAATATTGCACTGGGAAAGTGATAACAGGGAAGAGATGCCCAATTTTGCCACAGTATCTAGATTTTAATATTTCATAAGTGAAGTTATGCCTGGGGAAGGCATGCCCATTTTGGCCGCAGTTATTTTCATATCAATATTTCACTGTGGAAGTGATGCCCGGGGAAGACATTCCCATTTTTGTCACATGCTCTAGATTTCAATATTTCACTGGAAAAGTATTGGGGCAAGACGTTCATGAAGATAACGTTTAATTTTAAATAAAATAAATTTAATTAAAATAAATCTTTTTTATTCAGACTTATAATTAAAGTTGGATGTTGTGCGCAGGAATATTGTAAACGTTTAATCTAGAAAATGCCGAATTCCATTACTTTTTTTAGTTATCAGAATCACTGATTTATTCGGTCGTTTTCACTGTTCTAATCAGCGAAAGTAAATTCACTGAATGGATCAGTAACTTTTAACTTATTATCAATGACTACATTCTCACGATTTCAATCAGTGAAATTTGACTAATGATCAGTGAAATTACCTGATCCAGTTTTAGAGAGTACACAACTGTTTTTTCCTTCTATAAGTTTTTTATTGATATTTCATATAATCCCTTGTATTATAAATATCATTTTTACAATTTGTGAATTCCAAAGTTGATTTTTACCGTTTCTGCATGACTTATGGCGCTCTTTGCAGTAGCCATAGAAAGTTCTGTTTCTAATTCCAAGCAGAAGGTAAGTATGAATGTCTAAATATTTAACAAGTTAAAAAGGCACATTTTCATGGGTCTCAGTTTGGTACTTTTTCTGTCAATATCCTTATATCCAAATAACATTTGTACACACTAAAAACGGTACAATTTACTTACAGGTTATAACTTCATATGTGCTTGATATCTATATTTATTTCCATTTGCTGGTTAAGCCTTTGGGCTTTCCATTACAATTGTCTCGATCATCCTGAGCAGCTAACTCTTCATCCAATAGTAGGTCGAAATTCGCCATTGCGTCCTGAGTAGGGCATTTATTCCATCTGACGCTATACCAATAAAAGTTAGTTGTGTGTCTGTTATTATTGATGATTAAGGTGCACGAACATTAATAACTAATAAAGGAGGATGTGATCTTTGAATCGCTTTGACTTCACGTCAGAAAAATATAAGATACAACAATGTAACACAGTAACTGAAAATGTTAGAGAAGGATGTAACGAAAATTTGAATTTTTCCCAAATGAAGCAAGGGTTCCAGTTGGGAGTCATTTTTAATGTTACTGTAATATCATTATAAAATACCCTTTCATCTTTTACTCGCTTCTTTCATTTGGAACCTTGCTTACTTTGCTACTTTATGTGGCGCTCGAGTAAAAATGCTTCGACTTGAGTTCCACTTGGCTAATTGTTTACTTGTCTCAAGATAAGCCTTAACTTGGCTGAGATGGTCGAAACTTTTTCGTCTCATAAATGAGATTGAAATGGATGAATGAAAAAATTTTAAATTAGTAAATTAGTTATTTTTAATTAAAAAATTCAGAATATGCGGGTCTAAACGAGTATAGCCCTTAACAATTTTCTTTGAAAAAATAAAAATGGTAACTTTCTAGAAGGATATCCTAAGCTGTTAGAAATACGTAAAAACAAACAACATTTTCGGCATCATCGTCAAACAAGTATAATACAAATGAACAGAAATCAAATCAGTAAATCAGTTGATTCACAAATCAGTAAATGAGTT